>NW_020867529.1:0-49274 GCF_003369695.1 Bos indicus x Bos taurus | reverse complement strand
AGAAAAGGCTTTCATGTCTCAGTTTCCAGTTAGAACTCCCCAACATGAAGTGACCACAATAGATTATAAAGGATGATGTAGTTCTGTCACAATACAATTTTTGAGAAGTTATCAGAGATGGGAAAAGTATTTAGATATACAGATGTTATAAACAGCAAAACATCCCAGAAAAGTCAAGTCAGAAGCACTTCTAGAATAGTGATGTGAGGAACTCTGTGGATCCTCTTCCCAATAAAAAACAAGTGATCAAAGTATGGAAAACAATTTAAATATCTCTGGAAGTCATCCTAAGGTCATATAACAAATGGAGAAAACACTTATTCAAGAAAAAAAATCTACTAACTTTTGGAAGAACAGAGTCAGTGCCATTTGAACTATGACTTGCCCCCTTCCCTTCCCAGATAAAGTGACAGGAGATCTACTCTAGGCACGTGAAGTTAAGAAGATGGAGTAAGTCTTTCACGACAGTCCAAGCCAAGAGTTATGGTATCTGCCCAGGAGGAGCAGACCACCTGTTTCTCATCCTTTCCTCACCCAGCTTCATGTGGCAAAAGCTCTGTTTCAGGCAAAAATGACAGAGAAGGTAAAGGCCCTCTTCCTCTACATAGGCCTTGTCATAGGACAAAAGTTCTACATCAGGCATGACAGGCTGAGAATGCTGGACCTTAAGCATCCTTGTCTTAGTTCACGAGTATAGCTAAGGTTCCATGTTAGGAGAAGAAAGCCAAGAAGACAATAGAGTATCTTTGCCTAGAACTCTGTTCGTAGAACATGGGTGTCTCTGCAAGAGAAATAGGGTGCTGTCCTCACCTTAAACTCTGAAGCAGTAGCAGTTACATTCTGCCCAGGAAGAGGAGGAAGGCTAAAAGAACAAAGCACTCTATACTTCTCCCTAAGAGGCTCATCATATATGGAACGGAGTGTGAAGTTCAAGCCTAAGGACCCTGGAAACAACAGTGGTGATTTGGTGATGAGTAATTAGTTGGGGGCTTATAGCTCTGTAACAGCAATAAGAGAAAAGGCAGGACAGCTAGAAGGTTAGTAGAAATAACTGAGGAAAGAAAGCAGCAAAGAAGAGCCTCCTGGGGGTGGAGGAAGCCTCTAAAATGTGGCCTCAAAGACAACTCCTCAAACTGGAATCAGATTGTTTCTGTTCAAGCAGAATCAGATCAGACTTCAGAGTAATTTATTACCAGGGTGTTGTCAAAACAATAGAGCAATCAGCTAGAAATTAGCATAGGCTAACTGTGGCATCCGATACCAATGCAGATGATATTTCATCTGCAACTAAAGCAGTAGCGTAAAAGGGAGTTCATAGAAAGAGATAGTCAAAGAGGACAGAGATAAACCATTTTAACCTAGTCGGGTAGGAGAGTCATACTCAAGCATGCACTCTCTGAGCGCAACATTAAGGGTTGCACATTTGGGAAAAACTAACTTCACTCAACTAAAGCAAGCAACTAACTAGAAAATAAATGCAAACAAACAAGTAGACTAGCAAACAATGATAGTCCTAGAGAAAGGGTGTTAGTATCAGAACTGCTATAATATATTATCAAATATCCAGTTTGGAACCAAAGAGAATACCAACTATGAGAAAGGCAAATAAATAAAAAAGCATATTTTCAGGATTTAAAAGAACAGGCAAAAGAAACTGCATTTTAGAGAGTCCAAATGTTGTACTTTGAGGACAGAAACTTTAAGGTAGCTATTACAAGTTACATTCAAAGAACTAAAGAAAGTCATACTTACAGAACTAAAGGAAGATATGATAATAATGTCTCACCTATTATAAAAGATCAATGAAAATAGGAATTATAAATTGAACCAAAAGGAAATTCTGGAGTTCAAAAAGCCCAATAACCAAACAAAAATTTTGCTTCAGGGGTCAACAGGAAATGGGAGTTAGTAGAAGAATAAGCCAGTAAACATGAAGACAGATTGACAGAGATCATAGAATCTGAGAGCAAAAAAAAATAAGAATGAGAAACAATGAAAAGAGCCTTGGAGAAACGTAGGAACACTATTGAGCATACTAACGTACAGTTGCTTCTCATTGTTCATGGATTCTGCATTTGTAAATGTGACTACTTGCAAAATGTGTTTGTAACCCCCAAATAGATACTCAGGGCAAGTTCACAGTCATTTACAAACTTATATAAAGTAATGAATCATCTGAGTCACCCAACACATGTTCTAACTGAGGTCAAATCAGGCAACACATTGCCCTGTCATGTCAGCTCTCACACATCACAAGTTTCTTTTCTGAAATACATTAGTGTCAAGTTTTTCATGTTTTTGTGCTTTTTGTTGGTGATTTGGCATTTTAAATGGCCTCAAGTATAGTGAAGTGCTGTCTACAAGCACAAGAGGTTGTGATGTGCTTTTTAGGAAAAAATGTGTGTTAGATAAGTTTCATTCAAGCATGACTTGCAGTGTTGCTCACCATGAGTTCAATGTTAACAAATCAACAATACTTTACATTCAGGAAAAAAAAGAGGGATTTGTTTTGCATGTGACACTGCTCCATAAAGTGCTAAGGTAATATCCATAGTACATGATGAAGCTACAGAAAGGTAGAGTTTTATGGATAAACTTTTTAGATACGCTTGTAGATTTGTGAGTTGATGAACAATTTTTTAAAAAAATGTAGTGTCCAGATTGCTTTGAGGCTGAATTCCAAAGAATTTTGTGGTCAAACATTTAATGACAACATGACCAATGCCTTACAAAGTCTTCTAAAAAATAGAAGAGGATAGAATACCTCTCAACTCATTCTATTATTTCAATTTACCCTGATGCCAAAACTGGACAAACATAAGAAATATCCATATATAATTTGAGATAAGGTGGGTGTGGGATTTGATCTATTCTTAAGAATGAGGACTATTTCTGGCTTAGAAATGAACCATAGTTCTGATGATAATAATTCATATGTGTCTGTGTTATAGTGCTCAATTGTGTAATCTTCAGTCTTAAATGTTGTTTCATGGCTGCAATTCCATCAAACAATATTTATATAATAAATTATCTTCCCCCATATAGAAGAAAATCTTAAACACCTGCAGTGATTATTATCAGAAACTTTATATGCAACCATAACATCAAACAGTGTTGCTGTGTTCAGTGGCTAAATCATGTCCGACTCTTTGTGACCTGAAGGACCGCAGTATAGTATGCCAGGCTTCCCTGTTCTTCACTGTCTCCCAGAGTTTGCTCAAACTCATGTCCACTGAATTGGTAATGTCATTCAACTGTCTCATCCTCTGCGGCCTCCTACTCCTCCTGTACTCAATCTTTCCCAGCATCAGGGTCTTTTCCAGGGAGTTGGCTAACTCAAACAGTGATACATATGTAAATTTATCATGTGATCAGATGGTAATAGTCTTCTTCAGCCAAAGCTGATAAATCACAAAAATGAAGGACTGAAACCTGATACCAAAATAATTTTCTCTTCCTGTGTTAAACCATACAGAGACTGAGCATACTTCCTCTGACTATGTTAAACAATACTGAGAATAAGCAAAGTAAAATTAGATTTTTGCTCCAGGGAATACTTGCTCCTGGAAGACAAGACTGAGCAAATAAGAGCAGCTTACTTATGGAGACTAAGTTTACTTGTCATACCTTACTTCAAAACCCTCACATGCCAAGCCAAAGCAGTTATGTCATAAACTCTGTCCAGTCCCAGCTAGTTCCCCTTCTTGCAAGATTCACCTGAAAATTACTCTTTAAAATTCTAAAATCATGCAAATATTTCCCATCTCCCCAGTTTTCCCCTTCAGAGATGTTAACAAGAGTGTGACAGTTATAGTGTATTTTCCCTTATTGCAATATGTCAAATAAATTTAGCTTTACTGAATTCAGGATTTTCTGTTGGTCTTTTGGAGCAGTTGTCACACCTTTTAAGATTTTTATATCCTATTGGACAGTGAGTTTTTAAAGACAGACTCTTATACCCTACTCTCCATGTCAGAAAGTACCCCCCAAAATAATGACTGCATTCACCAGGCAGTTAGAGAAACTATAAAACTGAAACAGTGCCTTTTATTTTACCAATAGCTATAGTGGAAGAACAAATGCATTATAGTCTCAAGCTTTAGAAACTAAAAATATTTTGTGTCATTGCTTTCTAATTAATGTGAAAATTATCTAAAATGAAACTCAGAGGATCGTATCAGCCTAGAAAAGCAGTAAAATTTGCCATGTTTTATAAAGACGCATTTTAAAGAGAAAAACAGAGGAACATGTAGAAGGGCTTTGAATTAAATCATTCATAATATGATAAGTAATCTATTCCTGAGAGGTTTAAAGGTATTTGACAGAATGGAAATGTACTTATTTATTCAATAATATGTTTAATAAGCTCTATAGGCTGAGTCAAGTTTTTGGGAATTGGTGCCTAATGGTTAATAAAGCGAATGTTCTCTCAATACATGGGACTTGTATTCTAGTTGTAAGAAGGCAAATCTTTCAGAAGTAATACATACATAAATATAGAATTACCATTTGTGGTAAGTACTATGAAGTGTAGTGAAAGTGACTAAAAAGAGGCTCAGTGGGTACAAGGAGATTAAGTAGACTTCGCAGAAGACCAGGGAATGTTTAGATATTTTTCTCTACCTTGACCTCAAGGATTAGGCTAAAGCTCCCAGCAAGTTAGAAATGTACAATTTTCCCAAGATAGAGGAGGAAAAACAAAAGTGAAGTTTCAATTATCTTACATAATGGAAATAATAGATGACAGGAATGACATATGTTTCATCAATCTTAAACAACACACTAGATTTGAGGAAGAAGGATTGAGACCATGTATAACTCAGTATTCCATGGTTCTGCAAAGAGTTAGACAAAACTTAGCACATGACACACAGGAGATACAACTCAGCACTAGAAATTCTATTTCCACACTGCATTTCCAAAAGCTTTAGACAAAGTTATTCTGAAAGAAGTTGCAATTGGGACTTGTTATGAAACCCTAAAAGAAACCAAAGTTACTGATAGGATACAGCATTCTAACTTACTGAGTGAACTATGCATTTTCAGTAAATACACATCACATTGCTTACCTAAAATGTACAGGACATAACCTGTTCTGTATTAATGCATTTAGGTATCTAAACTCCAAAAGAACATACAAATAGGATAAAAATCACTTAAGCATGAAACATACACATTTACCTAATCATAATTTAGTACTAAATAAAGAGTTTAAATCGTTTCTAAATTAAGTCTTATATGCATACTAAATGGCAGGTACTACATAAGATTTTCAGTAAATTTCACAATTCAGTAATTCTATTTACAGAAGAGAAAACTAAAGCTCAGAGAAACTAAATAAATTACCAAAGGTCCACCACAAAGTAATTGTGTAAATGGGTTTTTAAAACAGGTTCCACACTTTCTTTTCTTCTCCACTTGTTTTCCCAAAGTGACCCTGAACTTATTATTTGTCAACAATTTTTAGGTATGTTCCAATAAAACGTTAGAAGTAGGAGAAACTAAGATCCAACCAATTACACCTTTAGGCCGATATAAAGCCTACAAAAACATATGAGTTTTCACTATCACATCAGTGAAAATAAAAAAGTTTAAGAATACACTGTTTTGATTCGTAAATCTAGGGCAAAGAGGTCATTTTATACATTGTGGATAGATGGGTGAATACATGAAATATCTAAGGAGGTAAAACTGGAAGAATTGATCAAAATTACAAATACACAAACACTTAATTCCAATAATTCTAAATTTATTATTATTTTTTTTTTTTTCTTTGGCTGTGCCACTCAGTATGCAGGATCTTAGCTCCCTGACCCGGGACCAAACTTGTACCCCCTGCATTGGAAGCATGGAGTCTTAACCACTGAACTGCCAGGGTATTCCTCCAATAATCCTAAATTTGAGTTTGACATGCCTCTGTCCTTCTGGTAAAGAAACCCTCTGGTGATACTCTGCCCAACTCTCACAAGGCTGCACAGTATTTTCACCAGTTTCTCAGCCACTGGCTCATTTCTCTTCTGAACACACTGATTACCTGGAACCATACTCTTAATAGTCATGACCTTGATTATTGCTTGGAATCCCTGTCTACCCTGCCCAGTTCACTTGATGAGACTCCCTTATGTATAAACATTTGCCTGAATGAAGTCTGAATTCATCACAACCTTCCTACAATTAGCAACAGCAGCTGGTTACCACTGCTCCTCAACAGTCAAATTTATAATCCTCCCTCCATCTCCATTTTCCCAGTGCTGTTAGGAGGTCAAAGCATACTCTCCAACTCAGCCTGTCCAATATATAACACCTTTAAAAATTAACTGTATTACATCCCATTGTGCATAGCACTAAGCCACCAAGGACAAGGAAAGAGAATTTTTGAAATACTTTCCAGAAATGGTCGTCGGCTAGAAACTTCAACATATTCTACCTGATTCAATCTTCATTGCAGACCTGTAGTGTAGATATTATTTTCTTAATTTTCTATTGAGTAAACCAAGACCTAGTGAAAGTACCTTTCTTAAGGTCATGTATTTAAGGTTGAGCTGTGATTATAGCTAGCTCTCTTGACTTTCTATCTAGTACCATTTTTAATTAAACTGCATGGCCTTTAAACCCCTTCCCTTTAATCAGAAAGAGATATGCAATCAGAAGTATTTCCATTTCAGCAGCTTCAAGGAATATAGAAGAATTAATGTTTTATTTTTCCATATGGAAAATTTTTTTAATTCTCAGGTACTGTATAAATTCGTTGTCAAATGGCTTTAACATCCTTTAAATATTCCTTCATATTTTCTTACACTGGCCCTTTTTGTTTGTTTTTGTTATCTACCATATACAATCTAGATCAAAGTCATAACATGATACTTTCTTCATTTATGGAAACTTGTAGATTATTTTTCCTTGTAAATCAGTTATATGTTATGTCTTTTCTAGGTGTGAAACATACACAATCTCTATTTTGGCTGCACATGAGACACTTACTCCTTGGAAGGAAAGTTATGACCAACGTAGATAGCATATTAAAAAGCAGAGACATTACTTTGTCAACAAAGGTCCATCTAGTCAAGGCTATGGCTTTTCCAGTGGTCATGTATGGATGTGAGAGTTGGACTATAAAGAAAGCTGAGTGCCAGGGTCCAGACCCAGCTGATACAGGGTATTCGAAGCGGGGACGGTGTCGGTGAAGATCAGGATACGATAGCTTCAATTAGATATTAATTAGAGATATAAACAGTAATAGAATGAGGATAGCTCAGCAGGAAAATTCAGTGGAGAAAAGAGGCTGAGTAGCTTGGTTTATGCGGGAGACCAATAAAACTTCAAGATAAGAAGTTTGCACCACTTACGCAGGCCGCAGGCATCCTTCCATTCTCCCAAAGGAAAGGAGACACTGAGGCCTCCCCGGTCGGATCTTAGAAGCCCAGGCATAATTAGTAAGCATGGCGGGCTCTGCGCTCCAGATGGAGACTCAGCCAGAATTTGAGAGAGAGAGAGACATGGGGAGACCAGTATTTCGAGGAACTGATCCCAATTCTTTATTTTCCAGAGTCTGTTTTTATACACTGAGATGTTATACAAAAGTCACGCGGGGACAGCTGTCCTGACTTTTATTAAAGTCAGGTGCTTCATACAAATGTATACAGAGGTCTTAGGGGTGTTACATCATCTTCTGGCCACGGGGGCCTGCTGACAATTTATGACCCTCTCCTTGTGACAGCAGTCAGTCAACACTTATTTCTCCAGGGGTGATTATTTTTGAAACAGACGCCACGTTCCGAAGGTACCAGATAAAGTTACATTCCTATAGGGTGAGGGTGTAGTGGGTTTTAATTAAGGAAAGAATTTACTTAGCCTAAGGTCTAACGTGATTAATATCAAAGGTTAATACTTATTTCTTCTATATATTCATTAATGTGTGTAAGGGCAGGGGATGTGGAGACTTAGCAGTAAACATTGGCTCAACAAATGAAAAACCCTTCACCAATACAATTTCTAATCAGCCCACTATACTTATACTAATAGTTTTCTAACTTCTCTAAAGAACCTGTTTTTAGAAGGTTTAAAGCATCTCGTGCCTCTCACGGTTGGGAGGCTGTGAGCAATCACATGTGGCTGGACAAGCCTGTCAGGCAGGCTAGAGAACCTTCAGAGGAGTTTGTAGGTTGAAACACTCCTATCATGCCCAGGAATTATTATTAACTGGAGCTCTAAGTTAACTCCTTCTCTGAAAGAGGTGGTGGGGGACAGCCCCCCGTAAAGTCAGAGGTGTAGGTGAGAGCACAAAGTAGTAAAGTAGGCAGGCTCTGGTTATGGGGGTAGATGCTTGAGGATTTTCAGGGGGACTCCTGAGGCTCGATCCCGCCTTTGCGTATGTCGAGCCTCCTTCTTCATGACCTTTGCCACTGGCGGAGTGCCTCCCGCCGGCTCCCCAGCTGAGTGCTGAAGAACTGATGCTTTGGAACTGTGGTGTAGGAGAAGACTCGTGAGAGCCCCTTGGACTGCAAGGAGATCCAACCAGACCATTCTAAAGGAAATAAGTCCTGGGTGTTCATTGGAAGGACTGATGCTGAAGCTGAAACTCCAGTACTTTGGCCACCTGATGCGAAGAGCTGACTCATTTGAAAAGACCCTGATGCTGAGAGAGATTGAGGGCAGGAGGAGTAGGGGACGACAGAGGATGAGATGGTTGGATGGCATCACCGACTCAATGAACATGGGTTTGGGTGGACTCCGCAAGTTGGTGATGGATAGTGAGGCCTGGCGTGCTGCAGTTCATGGGGTCGCAAAGAGTTGGACACAACTAAGCGACTGAACTGACTTATGAAGCTTTACAAATGGAATGTGCCATCTGTTTG
Organism: Bos indicus x Bos taurus; assembly: GCF_003369695.1. Classification (NCBI taxonomy): domain Eukaryota; kingdom Metazoa; phylum Chordata; class Mammalia; order Artiodactyla; family Bovidae; genus Bos; species Bos indicus x Bos taurus. Next base: position 40,419 of record NW_020867529.1, on the reverse strand, counting down.
ATATCTAAGGATTTCAAGCTATGTTTGTCATGAAATATATTTAATCTGAATTGATAATTGCATATCTATTTGATCAATTTTAATTTTCATGAGTTTAGAGGCTATCTCTGAATGTGACTTTGCTCTTCATCTTTTTTTAATTTAATTGCTACTAGCTCTTAATTCCAGTTGTTATGGACTACTTCATCAAGTATATGTACCTGGTTTGAGGCCCTTTAAAATGCCCCATTTCTGCTTTAGATTTTCTCATCAGTGTAATAGTTAGCTTTCAAATCCTCAACAGAATTCATGAAGTTTCTTCCTTTGTTTATTTTATCCTTCAGTCTTTCATTCAACAAAAATGCCTTAATACCTACAATGTAGCAGGGACTAGCAGTCATCTGGTTATATAACGTTGAACTGAAAGAGGCACAGTTCCTGACATGAGAATAAAGACCGCATGGAGAAAATTCAAAAACATTAAAGAGTTTAAACAATGGCCCTAAGGTAGGGGGAAAAAATGGTTATTTTTAATGAAGAAAATGATCAATAATGTAACTGGACTACAGTAAAATTAGGCAGGTTGCTCAGGGTGAGTCTGTTTAATGTCTGCTTGAACTTCACAGAGAATTTGATTTTATACTAACTATTGTGGGAGTGACAGAGTGATTAATTTTATAAGAATATAATTCTCATTATTAAATGGAGAATAGTTTGAGAGTCATAAGGTGAATAGCAAGAGATTCAGTTAGGAGATAAGCAGAGTCAGGCAAAAGATAATGATAGCCTAGTCTAAGTAGAAGACAGATTAAAGATGTAACTTGAAAAATAAGATTAGCATAATCTTATTTATGCTAATCTTATTTTAGCATAATCTTATGTATTATGAGGAGTATATGAAATGGAAATTGAGGACAATAGAGATTCAAGGTAGATTCAGATGTAATGACCACAGCAGTATCAGATAGGATAAAGTCACGTGACATTAACAAATAATCACTGAAACCACATGGCCAGAACTTCCATATTTATTTTCTGTTCATGCTACATGTCTATTCAGGGGTTGGTGGGGTACTCTGCTCATTGTAGTCACTCAGAGATTTGGGCTGATGGAACAGCCAACCTCTATGACCTGAACACTGCAGGTTCATGGTGCTAAAGGAAAAAGAGCTCTTCACTTTCTCACACACATCAGCTACTACATATCCTAGCCCATAAGTGATCTATATCACACTCAAAGAGTTCCATACACAACTCTTTGGCCAAAACTAATCACACGTTTCCACCCAAACACAAGAGTGATCGGGAATACAATTCTACACATGCTTGGAAGGCAGAATGCTGGAAAATATTTGATGAAAATATTAATGATTAATATCATGTTCCCTCTTTGTAAGATCCTATTTTCATTTTTGAGAAAAACTTGGGAAATTTGTTGAAAATTGTAGTCACACTGTTCAGATGGTATGAACACATTGGACACTGAATTCGTAGACTGTAAATAATTGCATGTCCAGAAGGGCACTTCTCTTTTGATGATGTTTCCCAGGCATGCTGGAGTCCTACTTTAGACATCGCTTATATTCAGATTGTCATCTGTGCTATTATCTGTGATATTATAGATACAGTAAAGTACATGGCTAGGTCTTGGCATTTTGGGCAAATGATCTTTTGTAAAAGAAGTATAAAAGTTGACTTTTCCAATGTACATTTGTAAGAGTCAATTTACATTACATTTCAAATACTTTCATGAGTACTTAATATATTGATATAACAGATACAAAGGTATATTTTCTGTAGCATAATAGACTGCAACTTGGTCAAGACATTCTGTTCACCACTGCATTCACTTATATATAGGACAGTGCCTGGCACATTGCTAGATGACTAGCAGTGAGTACTTAAATATTTATAATGACATATAATAAATTCACATGCAGAACATGATGTTCAAATTCCATAACATAAAATATGTTTATGTTTCCTGTAAAAAAAATGGTATGTAATGTATATAAAATGCATATTATTAATATGTCTTATACAAGTAATATTGAGTATGTATTATATGCCAGGAGCAGTGTTGGTGGTTTGGCTTCATTTTATTTATTCTTTGTGACAACAAGTTGGTTTTAGTATTTTTATTCCCATTTTAGATATGAAACTACTAACGTTTAACCTACGCCTTGCATTTTTAGAGGATATATGTTTTAGAGAATTTCCTGGACTTTACTCCAAAATTGTACTTTCTATATTGGATAAAGAGTGATAGGATATGCTATGAGAAGTCAGAGGATGAATGCCCCAACAATAATTAGATCACCAATTTTACTTGAAGAATGTTTATAAAAAATTTAAAAATATGGCATTTTATATTATAATAAAATATTTTATATTATAAAATATAAATTTTATCTTTAATGTCTCTCCTAGTGACAGCACTAGGAGTCTGACTCCTTCCATCACTGAGCTCAAACATCCCATTGTGTGCTTGTAAACTTATAGTCACATGTTAGTTCTTATTCTGCATCATCATTGAATCTGTATTCGAAAAATAAAGGAGACTGGAAAAGTCAATACCAGCCAAGTCTGTCCCATTTTAGGGGATTTCTTGGAAGCACTAACAGAAACTTTCAAATTCATTGGTTAGAACTGTTTCACACAGGAAACTTCAGCTGCAAAAATCATTAGAAAAAGATTTTTGGCTGGGCAACTAACACACCCAATACAATTGGGATTGTGATAGTAAGGGAGTAAATAAGAACTAGATATTGGGTGGGGAGCAGTTAGCCACCCAAACATTCTGAATGTAAGTGATGGCCAGAGTGGGGCTCCATCATGCCTTAGAAACATGTCCATTGGTAATCACAGAGTGGCCACCCTAAGAACTGGGCCTCTTGGAAATGAAATGAGTTTTAGTTTAAAGGTTTAATAAGGACTGATTTACAATATATGCTATTTGGATGGCCCTTCCCTTGCAGAATCTACTGACAGTTGCTTGAACTTGCAAGCAGCTCACTGATTTAACCCTCCATAATGAGTCGAGAAGGCAATGGCACCCCACTCCAGTACTCTTGCCTGGAAAATCCCATGGATGGAGGAGCCTGGCGGGCTGCAGTCCATGGGGTCTCGAAGAGTCGGACACGACTGAGCAACTTCACTTTCACTTTTCACTTTCATGCTTTGGAGAGGGAAATGGCAACCCACTCCAGTGTTCTTGCCTGGAGAATCCCAGGGATGGGGGAGCCTGGTGGGCTGCCGTCTATGGGGTCGCACAGAGTCGGACACGACTGAGGCGACTTAGCAGCAGCAGCAGCAGCAATGAGTCGAGGCTACATATGTCTGAAAATCACTACAGATATCCAAGTTTAAGAGTTCTCCATTTTTCTGCTGACCCTATGAATGTACCCTGCCTTTTGTTGGAGCATTTACAGTGAAGGTTGTTTCCTTAGTTTCTGAGAACTTGGACTAAAGAATTTAACTGTAGAGTGAATTTACCTGGGCCATGAAAACATCTACTGCAGTTTAGTTAAAAGAACTCTACTGTTGACTAATGGCTCAGAAGGCCAAACTGGCTCACTGACAGTGCTCTGAGGTAAAAGCAGCACTGCCTTGGGGATGACTATAATATTCATTCCCCTCAGAAAATTAAAATCTCTGAACCAAGATTGATAGGACTGTTCTGTCTTCAGGTGCTTTTTGGTACTCTTATGATTTAATCACGTTATGGTGATAGGTGAAACAGGCCCTGCTGATGACAAGGAAAAGAGCATTTATTTTCAGAAATCTTTCAGGCTGACTTCAAAATACAAGGAATGCTTCTCAGTATACAATGCCTAAGATTTGGATGTTCAACAACAAACTCTGGGATGTGCTCAGGCCTGGCTATTCTAGGGGAAACAAAACTCACTTTTCCTAGTGGAGGCTGGATTCAGCTATTTCCTAGATCAACACCCCACTATAACCTAGGGTTTTTAGTTCAACCAAATCCCACCAGAAAACACAGAATTTGAAGGGTACAGGGAAAGTAGTTAGGTAAAAACCATAATAAAAACTCTGTAATTAACAATATAATACTTCAGCTTTCACAGAAACAGGTAACTAAAATAGACAAACCACGAAAATCTCAAAGCGACAAGACAAAAACGGCCCTGCAGTGCCCCCTAGCAAACACTGCAAAATTCCTCTCACTAACATGGCTTCCTTGTTACTGCAAACCTGGCGCAAGCTATTTTGAAGCCACAACCCAGACAATTCTTGTTCCTAATTACCAATGAAACAATTTGCCAAACTGTTGAAAAATATGCTGATATCCATTTAATATTAGGCAAGCAAACCAGAACAATATTCTTTGATTGCGATCTGTAACCATACACTCATTGAGCTGACTTCTTTCCTACTTCCATCTTCTGTCCTTTTTAAAACATTGTGCTCAGCTTGTGATCTTGAACCTAAAGCACACTAAAAGTAAAAAAAAGCTGCTAAGATTTCAAAACTGTATTTTTCTCTTCTGGAAATTCACATGTGTTAGTTTAGCTTATCATTCAATTCTCCTAAGCTGACTTTTTATATAGGACTAGCTGAGTTTTACAGTCTATTTCTCTTATACCTTTTAATTAAATGGCCTCTACCTGGTTCCTAGTCCCTGTTCCACTGTTTTATGGAATGGATCTGTTCACATTTTCCTTCTGATTAAGAATAAGATGTGGCTACAGGGAGTGAAGTGGAAACGTGAAAAATCACAAGGCACAGCAATTTCATTTTTCAACCTGGATGGGTCCTGGGCTTTTCATTAAGGTCAGCTGAACTTCTAAATACTGTGAGTGATCACTAATCCCACTTGGTTTTCCCAGTGAAGCTAAAGATGATGAAGGAGGGAGAACTTTGGGGGATAATTAAGAGATGGATAGAAACATAAACCAATAGTGTTCTATTTCAAGAAAGTCAACAGAAATGTTAAAAAAATAGCTAATTCTTCTGGGTGTCATGGAAAATTGTAGAGTGGAAATAACAGGTAGATGACATTTGATTAAATATTTAATTAAGCTAAATACACACAAGCCTCTTAATTCTGAATCTGTTCTGTGCGATGGTATTCCACCAAAGTGAAGTAGGGAAACGTTCTTAAACAATTCTTTCATACATTTAACATTTGACTTGGTCAGCCAAGCATGTCATCCAACATTACTATCAAACAAAGTCATACTTCATAGCGTTATTCCACCTATTAGACCCAGTTTTACCAATGGGATGATGCTCAGGAATCAAATTTCCCCTGCTTATTTACAGTACTGACTTATTAACATTTTGCCTTCTCAATTAATTTAAATGACTTTGGAAAGGTTTGTCCTTTGACACTCAGGGATCAATGTAATCGCATGATAGGCAACTCTTACCGCTGCTGATGTTCAACAAGAAAGCAAAAAAATTATGATGATTATCTGGATAATGTTGAACAGGTGATCAGTAAGAACCAGGGAAGTATCCTGGATTAGATACTGAAGCTCAGTGCTTTTTGGTTAAAGGAAGCTCTGAAGTGGAGATCTAGCATCTTGTCCCATCAAATTCTACTCCAGAAAATATATTCACACAAATGAATTAATATTCTCATTTCCCTTTCCCATTTCCATTCCATATGAGATTAAAAAAAAAGAATCCAAAATCACTAGAAAATGGTGACAATACGTGCATGAGTACAAGGCATTTTTAAATGTTTTAATGTAAAAATTTAAACTTTTACATATATACTCTCATGTACATTATCCTCAGGTATAAAAACTTGCCCATGTGATCAGTTCACTTCAGTTGCTCAGTAGTGTCCGACTCTGCAGCACACTAGGCTTCCCTGTCCATCATCATCTGCCGGAGCCTACTCAAACTAATGTCAATTGCATCAGTGACAACATCCAACCATCTCATCCTCTGTCGTCCCGTTCTCCTCCTTCCCTCAATCATTTGCAGCATCAAGGTCTTTTCCAATGAGTTGGTTCTTCGCATCAGGTGGCCAAATGATTGGAGTTTTAACTTCAGCATCATTCCCTCCAATGAATATTAAGGATTGATTATCTTTAGGATGGACTGGTTGGATCTCCTTGAACGAAGTTCGGTTCAGTTCAGTTCAGTCATTCAGTTGTGTCCGACTCTCTGTGACCCCATGAATTGCAGCACGCCAGACCTCCCTGTCCATCACCAACTCCCGGAGTTCACTCAAACTCATGTCCATCGAGTCAGTGATGCCATCCAGCCATCTCATTCTCTGTCGTCCCCTTCTCCTCCTGCCCCCAATCCCTCCCAGCATCAGAGTCTTTTCCAATGAGTCAATTCTTCGCATCAGGTGGCCAAAGTACTGGAGTTTCAGCTTGAGCATCATTCCTTCCAAAGAAATCCCATGGCTGATCTTCAGAATGGACTGGTTGGATCTCCTTGCAGTCCAAGGGACTCTCAAGAGTCTTCTCCAACACCACAGTTCAAAAGCATCAATTCTTCGGCATTCAGTCTTCTTCACAGTCCAACTCTCACATCCACATATGACCACAGGAAAAACCATAGCCTTGACTAGACGAACCTTTGTTGGCAAAGTAATTGTCTCTGCTTTTCAATATGCTATTTAGGTTGGTCATAACTTTCCTTCCAAGGAGTAAGCGCCTTCTAATTTCATGGCTGCAGTCACCATCTGCAGTGATTTTGGAGCCCAAAGAAATGAAGTCTGACACTGTTTCCACTGTTTCCAGATCTATTTCCCATGAAGTGATGGGACCGGATGCCATGATCTTCGTTTTCTGAATTTTGAGCTTTAAGCCAACTTTTTCACTCTCCACTTTCATCAAGAGGCTTTTTAGTTTCTCTTCACTTTCTGCCATAAGGGTGGTATCATCTGCATATCTGAGGTTATTGATATTTCTCCCGGTAATCTTGATTCCAGCTTGTGCTTCTTCCAGTCCAGCATTTCTCATGATGTACTCTGCATATAAGTTAAATAAGCAGGGTGACAATATACAGCTTTGACGTACTCCTTTTCCTATTTGGAACCAGTCTGTTGTTCCATGTCCAGTTCTAACTGTTGCTTCCTGACCTGCAGACAAATTTCTCAAGAGGCAGATCAGGTGGTTTGGTATTCCCATCTCTTTCAGGGGACTCTCAAATGTCTTCTCCAACACCACAGTTCAAAAGCATCAATTCTTCAGTGCTCAGCTTTCTTTACAGTCCAACTCTCACATCCATGCATGACTACTGGAAAAACCATAGCTTGAATTGGACGGACCTTTCTTGGTAATGTCTCTGCTTTTTAATATGCTGTCTAGGTTGATCAAAAAACAACAGACTGGTTCCAAATACAGAAAGGAGTACATCAAGGCTGTATATTGTCACCATGATTATTTAACTTATATGCAGAATACATCATGAGAAACGCTAGGCCAGAAATGAAGAAATGAAGCACAAGCTGGAATCAAGACTGCCAGGAGAAATATTAATAAGCTCAGATATGCAGATGACACCACACTTATCGCAGAAAACAAAGAAGAACTAAAGAGCCTCTTGATGAAAGTGAAAGAAGACAGTGAAAACGCTGGCTTAAAACTCAACATTCAGAAAACTAAAATCATGACATCTGGTCCCATCACTTCATGGCAAATAGATGGAGAAACAGTAGAAACAATGACAGACTTTATTTTGTTGGGCTCCAAAATCACTGCAGATGGTGACTGCAGCCATGAAATTAAAAGACGCTTGCTCCTTGGAAGAAAAGTTATGACCATCCTAGACAGCATATTAAAAGGCAGAGACATTACTTTGTCAACAAAGGTCCATCTGGTTGAAGCTATGGTTTTTCCTGTGGTCATGTATGGATGTGAGAGTTGGACTATAAAGAAAGCTGAGCACAGAAGAATTGATACTTTTGAACTGTGGTGTTGGACAAGACACTTGAGAGTCCTGTTGACAGCAAGGAGATCCAACCATTCCATCCTAAAGAAAATCAGTCCTGAATATTCATTGGAAGGGTTGATGCTGAAGCTAAAACTCCAATACTTTGGCCAATTGATGCGAAGAACTGACTCACTGGAAAAGACCCTGATGCTGGGAAAGATTGAAGGTTGGAAGAGAGGGGGACAACAAAGGATGAGACGGTTGGAGGGCATCACCAACTCAATGGACATGAGTATGAGTAAACTCCGGGAGTTGGTGATGGACAGGGAGGACTAGCATGCTGTAGTCCATGGGGTCGCAATGAATTGGACATGATTGAGTGACTGAACTGAACTGATGTTGGTCATAGCTTTTCTTTCAAAGAGCAAGTGTCTTTAAATTCCATGGCTGCAGTCACCATCTACAGTGATTCTGGAGCCCCCCAAAATAAAGTCTCTCACTGTTTCCCCACCTATTTGCCATGAAGTGATGGGACCAGATGCCATGATCTTCCTTTTCTGAATGTTGAGCTAAGCCAACTTTTTCACTCTCCTCTTTCACTTTCATCAATCTTTAGTTCTTCTTCACTTTCTGCCATAAGGGTGGTGTCACCTGTGTATCTGAGGTTATTGATATTTCTCCCCTAATTCTTGATTCCAGCTTGTGCTTCATCCAGCCCAGCATTTAGTATGATGTACTCTGCATTTAAGTTAAATAAGCAGGGTGACAATATACAGCTTTGACGTACTCCTTTCCCGATTTGGAACCAGTCTATTGTTCCATGGCTACTTCTAACTGTTGCTTCTTGACCTGCGTACAGATTTTTCAGAAGGCAGGTCAGATGGTCTGGTATTCCCATCTCTTTCAGAATTTTCCACAGTTATGTTGTGATCCACACAGTCAAAGGCTTTGGCATAGTCAATAAAGTAAAAGTAGATGTTTTTCTGGAACTCTCTTGCATTTTCCATTATCCAGTGGATGTTGGCAATTTGATCTCTGGTTCTTCTGCCTTTTCTAAATCCAGCTTGAACATCTTGAAGTTCACAATTCATATACTGTTGAAGCCTGGCTTGGAGAATCTTGAGCATTACTTTGCTAGCATGTGAGATGAGTGCAACTGTGTGGTAGTTTGAGCATTCTTTGGTATTGCCTTTCTTTGGGATTGGAATGAAAACTGACCTTTTCTGCTACTGTGGCCACTGCTGAGATTTCCAGATTTGCTGGCATACTGAGTGCAGCACTTTCACAGCATCATCTTTTAGGATTTGAAATAGCTCATCTGGAATTCCACCACCTCCACTAGCTTTGCTCGGAATGATGCTTCCTAAGGCCCACTTGACTTTGCATTCCAGGATGTCTGGCTCTAGGTGAGTGAGCACACCATCGTGATTAACTGGGTCATGAAGATCTTTTTTGTATTGTTCTTCTGTGTATTCTTGCCACCTCCTCTGAATATCTTTTGCTCCTGTTAGGTCCATACCATTTCTGTCCTTTATTGTGCCCATCTTTGCATGAAATGTTCCCTTGGTATCTCTAATTTTCTTGAAAAGATTTCTAGTCTTTCCTATTCTATTTTTTCCCTCTACTTCTTTGTACTGATCTCTGTGGAAGGCTTTATTATTTCTCCTTGCTATTCTTTGGAATTCTGCATTGAAATGGGTTTATCTTATCTTTTCTCCTTTGCCTGTTGCTTCTCTTCTTTTCTCAGATATTTATAAGGTCTCCTCAGATATTTTGATGGTCTTGATCACTGCCTCTTGTACAATGTCACAAACCTTCATTCATAGTTGTTCAGGCACTGTCTATCAGATCTAATCCCTTAAATCTATTTGTCACTTCCACAGTATAATCGTAAGGGATTTGAATTAGGTCATACCTGAATGGTGTAGGGGTTTTCCCTACTTTCTTCAGTTTAAGTCTGCTTTTGGCAATAATGAGTTCAAGATCTGAGCCACAGCCAGCTCCTGATCTTCTTTTTGGTGACTGTATAGAGCTTCTCCATTTTTGGCTGCAAAGAATATAATCAAAATAATTTCAGTATTAACCATCTGGTGATGTCATTGTGTAGAGTTGTCTCCTGTGTTGCTAGAAGAGGTTTTTCTATGACCAGTGTTTTCTCATCACAAAACTCCGTTAGCCTTTGACTGTTTCATTTTGTACTCCAAGACCAAATTTGTCTGTTACTCCAGGGTAGCTCTTAGCTTCCTACTTTTGCATTCCAGTCCCCTATAATGAAAAGGACATCTTTTGGGGGTGTTAGTTCTAGAAAGTCTTGTAGGTCTTCATAGAACTGTTCAACTTTAACTTCTTCAGCATTACTGATTGGGGCATCGTCTTGGATTACTGTGATATTGAACGGTTTGCCTTGGAAATGAACAGAGGTCATTCTGTCATTTTTGAAACTGCATCCAAGTACTGCGTTCTGGACTCTTTGTTGACTATGAAGGCTACTCCATTTCTTCTAAGGGATTCTTGTCCACAGTAGTAGATATAACGGTCATCTGAGTTAAATTCCCCCATTCCAGTCAATTTTAGTTCATTGATTCCTAAAATGTCAATGTTCACTCTTGCCATCTCCTGTTTGATCACCTCCAATTTGCCTTGATTCATGGATCTAACATTCCAGGTTCCTATGCAATATTTTCAGCATCGGACTTTACTTCCATCACCTGTCACATCCACAACTGGGTATTGCTTTTGCTTTGGCTCCATCTCTTCATTCTTTCTGGAGTTATTTGTCCACTGAACTCCAGTAGCATATTGGGCACCTACCGACCTGGGGAGTTCATCTTTCAGTGTCCTATCTTTTTATTTTTTCATACTGTTCATGGGGTTCTCAAGGCAAAAATACTGAAGTGGTTTGCCATTCCCTTCTCCAGTGGACCACAAATTGTCAGAACTCTCCACCATGACCCATCCGTCTTGGGCGGCCCTACATGGCATGGCTCATAGTTTCATACAGCTAGACAAGGCTGTGGTCCATGTGATCATTTTGGTTAGTTTTCTGTGATTGTGGTTTTCATTCTGTTGGCCCTATGATGGATAGGGATAAGAGGCTTATGGAAGCTTCCTGATGGGAGAGACTGACTGAGGGTGAAACAGGGTCTTGTTTTGATGGGTGGTCCATGTTCAGTAAATCTTAAATTTTCTGTTGCTGGGCGGGGCTGTGTTCCCTCCCTGTTGCTTGACCTGGGGCCAAACTCTCATGGAGGTAATGAAGATAATGATAGCCTAGTGTAAGTAGAAGACAGGTCAAAATGTCCCATGCACACACTGCTAGACTCAGTGCCTCCAACCCTGAAGCAGGCCACTGCCAACCCCACCTCTGCCACAGACTCCTGGACACTCAAGGGCATGTCTGCCCCTGTGACAGTCACAGTGTTTTCTTTTCCATATCAGTCATGACTGATATGCTTAAGTAGTCATATGTTTATTCCTACTAGACTATGAGTCCTTCAGGACAGGATCTGAGTTGTAGTCAAATTGTGTGGCAAGTTGTGCACAATGCACAATGTAATTGGTACATGGCTATTGATTGAATTAGATTAAACTGAATTAAGTTAATACTGGTAAGTGTCACAGCAAGGAGATCCAACCAGCACATCCTAAAGGAAATCAGCCCTGAATATTCACTGGAAGGACTGATGCTGAAGCTGAAACTCCAATACTTTGGCCACCTGATGCAAAAAACTGACTCATTTGAAAAGCCCCTGATGCTGGAAAAGACTGAAGGTGGGAGGAGAAGGGGATGACAGAGGATGAGATGGTTGGAGGGCATCAATGACTCGATGGACATGAGTTTGAGTAAACTCTGGGAATTGGTGATGGACAGGTAGACCTGGCGTGCTGCAGTCCATGGTGTCGCAGAGAGTCAGACACGACTAGCAACTGAACCAAACTGAACCAGTCAGCAAGGACTGGAGGCTTGTATAAGGCAAAACATACTGGCTGGTCCTATGACTAGATATTCTGTTTAAAAAACAAAAAGAAGAAGAAGAAGGTGGGTTGTGTACTTTTGATTAAAAACTGAGACTTGATTTTTCTGAGCATATTAATGAACAGTTAATTGATTCCACAATTCCCCTCAACCTGAAAGGGAACTGGGTATCTATCACGTAGTCATCTTCAACATTCCAGTACTCTGTCCTACAGCATAAAATATCCTAGCCCTACAGAGACCATTTATGAATGTACTTTGTGGAAAAAGCACATTTATCTTGCAAATCAATGTTACAGGTGCTGTAATTAGAGATTCATTGACCTCCAAGTATCCCCAGAGTGCTTGACACTCAGCAACACTTTTCTTAGTGTCATAGCCTGTGGTGCACTAAAAGAAAATAAAAATCATAATTGCAAGGCTAAGGCACAATCAGACAAACAAGAATGCTTAGCTAACAATCGACATAACTAAATAAAGACTCTTAAGAGAAGAATTAAGAAGAAATCTTGTGAGGCACATGAAGTGGTCTGTTTCATGATTAAGAGGTGTTCAACGCTGGATCCCTGTATCAGGAAAGAGGGTTTAAATTAGGCTCTTTGTGTACTGATGTTGGGGGCCTCACCCGTATGGTTGGTGTTGTGAGCAATGTGCTAGAAATAGTCTGGAGGAACCTGAGCACACCAGGTGCAATGTAGGTGAGAATAAAGATAAAGAAACTAGAAATGATGCAGAAATGCTGTCAAATGTAATGGGTAAAACTTCAAAAGACAGGAGCCACTAGACCTATCTAAAGACACAAAGAGAGACTTTCCTCTGGCATGTATTGCCCCAAAGAAAATAATGCTATGGAATAGAACACATTTCATCCATAAACCCTAGGGATCAGAAGCATCAATATACTAATCCTTGGGTCATAGGAAAGTTATGCGATTCTTGTCACTCTGCTTTTCATTATTCCTCCAACATACACAAAGACACACACAGTTTGTCTCAGGGTTAGTTTCATGTTACAAATTAAGATACATCAATATTTGAATTGTAATCCTCTTGGTTAAGATTATTCACCAATTCAACTAATGTCTATAGCAAATTCTTCAAAATCTGAACAATCTACCATCCACTGGGTAGATGTCATACATTCAGATCTTGTAAACTCCTTATCCAATTCCTTAGGATAGAACAAAGTTCTTCCTTTTGTAAAAATGTCATTTACAAGAAATAAAGGTATGACTCAGGATAATTTTCTTAAGCATATATAGCACAGTTTGTCTCAAAATCATGGGTGGTATTGACAGCATCAAATGATCTACATTTCTATTAGTAAATGAAAACATTATACCTGGGAGTGGCTATGTTTCTTTCTTTTTAAAATCATTTTTAAATTTTTAGATTCCAATAATGAATGCACATAATTTTAAATCACCTATTTTCTAACAGTTCATTACACATATAGTTGACCCCTTCACTTTTTCTGTACTCAACTTCTTCCCCAGAAGGTCTAAATTCTTTGGGTTGTTTCTTACATTTATCACAATGTTATAAAATAATTGATTGGCATTACTACTTTTTTGGTTGTAAATTTCAGATATCATCAGTTTAATTTTGTTACAGGAGTTAAGCTCACCCTGTCCCCAGTCAAATATACATATTAGCATGTAGATATATAGACGGACACAGTTACACAAACACCCTTCTCAGTCTCCCAATGTCATTTAATATTTTTCATGGCAAATCAGGGTTGCATTGTTTAATATGCCTTTGTAGTATATATTATGATTGAATTTTCTCCTATATTTTGCATGGAGTTAATAATTGCCTCTTCATATTTTCTCAGCTTCATTTAGAGTCATTATTACATTTTGCAAATATTTCAACTGACCTTTCAAATGCCTATCGGTAAATTTTAAGGTAACTAAACCAGATTCTTTTTTTTTTTTAATTGAGCATGATTGTTTTTTTGGAAGGCCTTGGCTCTGCAGCAATCCAGCCCACTGCTCCAGTCCACACCAGCTGCTGACTGGTGCTCCTGTATAACAGTCAAAGTGAAACTCCACAGCTCTATTGCTATGGATTCACCCTTTGCCAGATTTCAAGTCCTTCCTGTATTTGTTTACTTCCTTGTTTTGCAGAAACATATCCTATAGTAACTTCCTAGGAGGAGAATCAAGAATGATTAATTTTAAGAACCTATATACTTTAACAAGAATTTATTTTCACTTCATATTCTACGGATAGTTTGCCTGAGTATGAATCCTGGATTGAAAATACTTCCCCTCAGAATTTAAAGACATCATTTCTTTATTTTATAACAGCCAACATTTCCATTAAGAAATCTACAGCTGCTGAATTCTATTTTATTATATTTGATTATTTTTTGATAATTATTGTTTTCTTCCCATCAGAAGCTTCTAGTATTTTTTTTTTCTGTCCTTAGATTTTCTGATAGACGTAAGTATTTTTTAAAAACCTGATGCATTTGTCTGGCAAATGTATTTCCAACATAAGCTTTTCCAGTATGAAGATGTATGCTCTTAAGCTCTGGAAATACTATTTCTTTGATAAATTTTTTCCCCTTAGTATCTTCTGTAGACCTTTTTCTATCTCCTTGTGGTATAACTCCTGGAATAATTTTTTATTTTCTCATGTATATTATTCTTTTTATCTTTTAATTTAATTTTCAAAGTTTTTATGCTTTATCTTTTAATCCTATTGAAAATTTTACTTATCATATTTTTAAAATTCCCCAATCTCTTCCTGTTTTCTGAATATTCTTTCATTCTTACAGTTTGGTCTTGTATTATAGATGTAGCTTGTCTCATGTTTTGGAAGAAACTAAATATACATGTTTTAGAAATTTAGTTCTATTGCCTGCATTGTGTCTGCTTATCATAGGTTTTAAAAATTCAGTTGTTTCTTTTCTCCTTGATATTGCTTTTCCTCTTAGAGGACCTGTACCACAGATCTCTCTTAGATATAAATGTAGTACTTTTCTCACCTTCATGTTTGAATGATGTAAATGTCTTAGCTGATGGAAGGAAGAAAAAAATACAAAGCATTAGGAAGGAGCAATTTAGAGAAAAGTTTGTGTTGTTGACTGCCGGGAGCCGGCATATTGCATATTGAGTGCATATTGCATATTGAGTGCAGCACTTTTCAGGATCTGGAATAGCTCAACTGGAAATTCTATCACTGCCGGTAGCCAGCGTGAGGAACTCCGCCCATGACAAAGGTCATGAGGAAGGAGGCTCGGCATACGCAAAGGCGGGATCGAGCTTCAGGAGTCCCCCTGGAAATTCTCGAGCATATACCCCCAAAACCAGAGTCTGCCTACTTTCTGCTTTGTGCTTTCACCTACACCTCTGACTTTACGGGGGGCTGTCCCCCACTACCTCTCTGAAAAAAGTTAGCTTACAGCTCCAGTTAATAATTCCTGGGTGTGACAGTGTTTAACCTACAAACTCCTTTGGAAATCCTCTAGCCTGCCTGAATAGGTTTTTCCGGCCACATGTGATTGTTCAGAGCCTCCCAACTGTGAGAGGCAGGAGATGTTCTAAACTGTCTAAACACAGATTCTTTTGAGTAGTTAAAAGATTGATTAGAAATTGTATTGGTGAAGAGATTTTCACTTGTTGGGCCAATGTTTGCTGCTAAGTTTCCATATCCCTTACCTGCTGTGTCCCTGGCAGTGTATTGGTTAATATAATTGGTGTAAATAGTAGCTTTAATGTTTGTAACCTGGGACCCTTGAGTTAATTCTTTTTGTAGCCCACCACACCTTTGCGCTGTACGAATGCAACTTTATCTAATGCTTTTGGAGGGTGGCTCCTGACCAATCACCTTTAGAGAAAAATAAGTTTTCTGAAGAAAAGGTCTTAAAATGTTAACAGGCCTCCAGGCCAGAAGATGATGCAAATCACCTAAGCTTTTGCATATGATAAGTTTGCAGGAAGAAAGCCTGGTTTGCTGCAAGACTCTACCCCTTCCCCCATTATCCTCTGTGCATAACTTAAGGTATAAAAACTACTTTGAAAAATAAAGTGCGGGCCTTGTTCACCGAAACTTGGTCTCACCATGTCGTTCTTTCTCTTACCTTCTGGCTGAATTATTCAGCCTCTTTTCTCCACTGAATTTCCTCACTGAGCTATCCTTATTTCAGCCTCTTTTCTTCACTGAATTTTACTGAGCTATCCTCATTCTATTACTCTTTATATCCTTAATTAACATTTAATTAAGCAATTGTTTCCTGATCTTCGCCTACGCCGTCTCTCCTTCGAATACCCTGGTTCAGCCGGGGCTGGTCCCCGGCAGGTGGCGCCTGAACAGGGATTTTCGAAGGTAAGCTCCCCAAAGCAATCAGAGCCATCAGCCCTATTGCTCCCCGTTCTCGGAACAACTGGGTGACCAGCCCTCTTGTTCCCCCACGGAGCAGTTTGGGTGACCAGCCCTACTGCTCCTCCCTTGGAACAGTTTGGGCCATCAGCCTACTGTTCCTCCCCCGGAACAATCTGGGTCACCAGCCCTATTGTTCTTCCAGTGTTCGGGACGGCTAGGACCCCACTCAAGGGTGCCGCGGACCCCCCTGTAGGATAGACAGGGCGAGAGGAGTGGGAAGTGTTGAAAGTGTTAAAGAGTTAGACTTAGAGAAAGAAAACGGTTTTCTGAAGTTAAAAGGCCAAAGAAGAGCCTGATCTTTTAAAAGCTAAAAGCTTTATCTTCTATTATACTTAATTTTCTGACATGGGTAACACTGAAACTAAGAATGGCAACTCTTTATACAAGTAATCTTGAAACTGTTAAAGAGGCTACTGTTAATTTAGATACTTGGGTGAAGGTAAAAAACAACTAAAAGCTTATCCTACAAATATGATTAAAAATGTTCTGGACCTTCATCATGAGGCTGTGGGATAGTCTATGGGAGAGGCTATAGCGGTGGATGGTAGTGGGTCTCCACCTTCTGCGCAGATCATATTTTCTGCCATTGACGAAGAAAAGGAGGGAGACTGTGCTCTACCTCCGGAGGAAGGAGAGGGCTTACAGGACGCTGCGGCCGGGCGCCCTGGAGAGCTCCCTCCCCCTCTACACAAACCTTTAAAAATTATCCAACAATTTCTGATTTAAGGCGACTACTCCACCTCCGCTTGCACCTCCCAGGGCCTAAAAATTCCCCAGTTTACATCCAAAGTCTCCCAGAGCATTGCATAAGGCTGAAAAAGATAAAAAAGATTTCTTTCAAACAAAGGAGCTTTTTTTAAAAAATACACAATATACAGAGCCTGCTCCTTGCAGAAAACCCCCTCAGGGGGGCCTCACCCAAGCAAAAAAAAAGAAAAACAAACAAACAAACAAAAAAAGTGAAAAAGAAAAAAGGAAAGAAAATAGAGAAAGATCTAAAGATAGAGAAAGAGCTAAAGAGTGAAAAGGAGAAGAACGGAGAAGGAAGGAATCAGGGAACGCAGCAAGATAGAGAAAGGAAGTTGAAAAAGGAGATACAGAGAAAAAGATAAAAAAAAAAAAATTAGGGAAGAGAAGAGGGTAAAGGGAAAGAAACGAAGGAAAGAGAAGGGTAGCGAAAAAGGAAGGGGGAGAGAAAAGTGAGAAAAGCAGGAAGAGAGGAAGAGAGAGAGAGACTGTAAGAGACGCTGTGACCAGGTGCCCTGGCGAGCTCCCCCTCCCCCCCCACCCCCCCTGCGCAAATCTTAAAAAAAAAAAAAAAAAAGTATCCACCACTTTCTGATTTAAGGCGATCGCCGCCGCCTCCGTTTGCGCCTTTCAGGGCCCAAGAGTTCCCCACTTTGCCCCCAAAGCCTCTCAAAGTGTTGCCTAAGCCTGAGGAAGATAAGTTTTTTGAACAGTGGAGATTTTAAAACAGACTGCGTGCACAATATGCAGAGCGTGCTCCTTGGAGAAAACCCTACCTCAGGGGGGTCTCACCCAGGCTAAGAAAAAAGCGGACAGTAAAGGGATTTAGCAACAATATTAACCCCTGATACGATTCCAATGGGAGTGGCTGGCCCCCTGCCTGAGGGCATTGTAGGACTTGTGCTAGGGTGTAGGTCGCTTTCTTTTCAAGGAATTTGGGTGGTGTATGGTGTAGTAGATTCTGATTATATTGGAGAAATTAAAGTTTTGATCTCGCTGCCTACCAAAACTGTGCAAATTAATAAAGGTCAAAGAATAACACAGTTTTTGCTTTTACCTTAGTATCAGACAAGAAAAACTTGACTTCTCAAGCTAAGAGCCACAGAGTATTTAGATCTAGTGATCTAGCCTTTTGGGTGCAGGAAAGTACAGCTCCAAGGCCTTTAAAAAATCTTTTAATTCAAGAAAATAAAATGTCAGGGCTATTAGACACAGGAACAGACGTCTCTTAACATTGCTGGGAAAGACTGACCCAGCTCCTGGCCAACACATACTACTGAAAATGAGTTGAGATTAGAAAAACTGGTATGCGGGGTGGGAATGCTGTAGAGAAAAAGGTGAGGGAGAGTTTAAAACCTTGAAGAGTAGTGAGTTTCCTGTTGTTGGAAGTATTCAAGCAAAGATTAGATGGTTGCTTGTCATCTAAAAAGCTATAGATCAGATTTAGGTTACAAAACGATAACTGGAAAAGCTTATAAACATGTTGTGCAACACCTCTTTACTTACTTCTCATATTTAGGTCGGCCAAAAGTTTTAAAAAACTGATAATGCCCCTTTGAAGCTGCGGAGAGATTGTTTACTAACTTTAAATGATTTCCAAAAATTATTAGGGGACATTAATTGGATATGCCCACATTTAAAACTGACTACTGCAGATTTAAAGCCTTTGTTTAATTGCTTAAAAAGCGATCCTAATTCCAGTTCTAAGAGAAAGTTGACTAATAAGACAGACGGCTCTTGTTAAAGTAGATGAGACTTTAAATGATCAGTTAATTAGGATTAATATTACCAAAAGATGAAATTAAATTATTCTTCCCACAAAACATACACCTACAGGATGCTTGTGACAAAAAGGCCCATTGGTTCCATCTACCAGTGACCCCAAGAAAAATAGTTTTATCTTATCCCAGCTTGGTGGCACAATTAATTATAAAAGGAGGAAAAAAGAAGTGTGGAACTTTTTAGAAAAGAAGTAGCAAATATAATAATTTCACTCAATAAGGATCAACTGCAAGTCTTTTATAAAATAGTGATAATTGGCAAGTTGCCCTGATAGATTTCAGGGGTCAAATTTTGTTTCATTTGCCCTCAAGCCCCCACAGTAGTTAAAAGTTCAAAAATGTTAGATTGGCAGTTTGAAGATACCTGTGGAACTTTCCAACCGTATGTAGTTCCTACGCTCCCCTTTACCCTATGGGGGAGGGACGTGCTGTCTCAAATAGGAGATACTCAGAGAAGGGTTTTCTCAATTTCTTAGTTATCAACAGGTGGTACAATTAACAATACTTTATATATTGTTATAAATACATAATATAAATATATTTGCCTAATTACAGTTTGCCTAATTAGATATGGGTATAAATAAAATATAATAAAGGTATACCTAATTCTATTTATAGATCTATACTTACTTAATTTGTATATAAATCAATATATGTATTATATATATACTGTATAATTAAATGTATATTGCAGTAATATAATGTGTGTGGCTGATATTAATTGGTATGGATTGATGTGCTGTGATGATATATGTTCTGTATGCTGTATAATTATATATGTGTGACATGTATTATTACAGTACATTGGTTTGTGTTGGTTGGTATTGGCTGTGTGTGTGTTGTATTGCTGTAATATGTATGAATTGATATATTAATTATAAGATTAATTCAAGTATATTGATTTATATATATTGTATGTCAATAAGTTTATACTTGTTGCCATATATAAATACATTTTGCATTTAGGTATATCTGTATACCAAAATGAGATAAGGAGGTTATACATTTATTTAAATTTATAGAGACCTAAACTAAACATTAGACCTAAATTAACATATCTCTAAATTTATGTTGTTAAAATGTAAATTTTAAAAAAATTTTAAAAATTAAATTGACAACTGCTTGATAATTCCTTTGCAATAAAACCCCCATAGGTGTAATTGGGGTGGCCAGACAAAAAATTGGTTTTATAGCAAAACAGCCCCCTAGAGTGGGTCCATCTTCCCGCTCAAACTAAAAAGGTAGTTTCTTCTTATCCGGGATTGATAGCTACTTTGATATTAAAGGAAAAAAGCGGAACATTAAATTATTTGGTAAAGAGCCATCAGAAATTGTAATTCCATATAATAAGGAACAACTTGTTGCTCTTCTAATGTTTGATAAAAATTGGCAGATTGCTATAGGAAACCATTTTGGTCAAAATTTTGCATCATTTACCCTCACATGTTTTGCTGAATTTTATATCCAGACATCCAGTTATTTTTTCTGTCAGATGTAAACAATCTCCTATTCCAAATGCTCAAATAGTTTTTACTGATGGGTCAGCAAACGGTAAAGCCTCCATAGTTACTAAAAATCACCAAAAGGTTTTAAAAACACAGGAAACTTCAGCTCAAAGAGCTGAAATAACAGCAGTCATAGAGGCTTTTGCTATGTTTGCAGATGAGGAATTTAACCTTTATTCTGATTCTCAGTATATTGTCAGGTTGTTTCCACACATTGAAACTGCGGTTTTGCCTGAAAATAAAACTACCATATTTCATTTGTTAACTAAATTACAGCAACAAATTTGGAAAAGAAATAAAATATTTTTCATTGGACACATTCGGGCTCATTCCAGATTGCCCGGCCCTTAAAATGCCTTTAATGATTTGGCTGACTTGTTAACCTGAAATACAGTGGCTACTGTGATTGAGGAGGCCAGAGCCTCTCACTTACTTTATCGTCAATATGCTACTGCCTTAAGATATCAATTCCAAATTCCCAGAGAGGCTGCTCAAGAGATTGTGTGTTCTTGCTTATATTGCCCCACTGTTTATAATAGTCTACCTATGGGAGTTAATACTCGCGATCTCAAACCTAACGTACTCTGGCAAATGGATGTAACTCATGTCTCTTCATTTGGAAAACTGTCCTTTGTTCTTTAACTGTAGACACCTTTTCTCATGTTATTATTGCAACTGCTCATACAGGGGAAGCAATTAAAGATGTAATACAACATCTCTTTACTTGTTTTTCATATTTGAGCCTGCTAAAAGCTCTGAAAACTGACAATGCTCCTGCGTCTAAGTCTTTTCAAGAATTTTTGTATAAAGTTTCAAATTAAACATAATACTGTCATCCCTTATAATCCCCAGGGACAGACCATTGTTGAAAGAGCGCATCAAACATTAAAAATCCAAATTCAAAAACTAAAAGAAGGGGAGTTTAAGTATAGTTCTCCCCATCAAATCTTGCAACATGCTCTTTTCGTAATAAATATTCTAAATACTGATCTGGCTGGAACTACTGCAATGCTTCGTCATTGATGCCTGGAGCAATTAAATGCAAAACCATTAGTCAAATGGAAGGACCTCCTCTCAGGACAATGGAAGGGTCCTGACCCATTATTAACTAGCGGTCGAGGATGTGCTTGTATTTTCCACAGGATGCAGATTCTCCAATTTAGATCCAGGACAGGTTGATTCGCCATGTTGCAGACCCCCAGACATCCAGTTCCCCCATAGCTTCGATCACAAAAGAGGAGCCCGCCAGAAGGGGAGGCAAGATAAACATCGAGATCCCGGCGGGACCAACGGGGCTGCTGCAGTGCAAACTCCAACCAGAAAATAATTCTACTTATTCTGTTTTGGCTTGTCTACCCTCTCCTTATGTTTTTCTCTTTACCAATGGTTCTGGAAAACTTAATGTACATGTGACTTTCACTGGTGGACCCAATGTAGTGACTTGTGAACAATGCATGCTCTCATTTTGTTTAAACCCTCAATATAATGTTTGCTCTTTGGTAGTGTTACAATGTCCACCTTATCTTATGATGTAACCACTTATTGATATAACTATAGTCTTGCTATGTTACAACAACTACAAGATTTAATGTGATCACGACGATTTGTGGGCTTTACTTATTTTAGGAATATCAGCTTTAATAGCAGCAATTACTTCTGTTACTGCGGCAGCAATATCATTGACTCAACAAGTGCATACTGCCCAATATGTTGATACCATGTCTAAAAATGTTTCTTTAACTCTAGCAACACAGGAAGTTATAGATAGAAAATTGGAGATGAGAGTAGACGCCTTAGAAGAGGCAATAATGCATATTGGGACTGAGTTACAGGCTTTAAAAGTGAAAATGGCTCTGTCTTGCCACGCTGATTAACGGTGGATATGCGTGACATCTTTAAAGGTAAACGAGACAAATTATGAATGGGAAAAAATCAAAAATCGTATCTCAGGTGTTTGGAACAGCTCTGACATTGGCCTGGACTTAGGGAAATTTCATAATCAAATACAGACCCTGGAACACTCTCGACTGGATTTTACCACCGCTGGAGCAGCTAATGACTTATTTCACACCTTCTCTAACTTTACTTCTGGAAAAAACATTCTGTCTAATATCTTTAGTTCTAGTTATGCTTCTCATAATCATTCTTCCTTGTATTGTCAGGATTCTTCGGCAGAACATTCAAAAGCTCGCGACTGAGCTGCATCTGGCTGTTTTAAGAAATAAAAAAGGGGGAGATGCCGGGAGCCGGCATATTGCATATTGAGTGCATATTGCATATTGAGTGCAGCACTTTTCAGGATCTGGAATAGCTCAACTGGAAATTCTATCACTGCCGGTAGCCAGCGTGAGGAACTCCGCCCATGACAAAGGTCATGAGGAAGGAGGCTCGGCATACGCAAAGGCGGGATCGAGCTTCAGGAGTCCCCCTGGAAATTCTCGAGCATATACCCCCAAAACCAGAGTCTGCCTACTTTCTGCTTTGTGCTTTCACCTACACCTCTGACTTTACGGGGGGCTGTCCCCCACTACCTCTCTGAAAAAAGTTAGCTTACAGCTCCAGTTAATAATTCCTGGGTGTGACAGTGTTTAACCTACAAACTCCTTTGGAAATCCTCTAGCCTGCCTGAATAGGTTTTTCCGGCCACATGTGATTGTTCAGAGCCTCCCAACTGTGAGAGGCAGGAGATGTTCTAAACTGTCTAAACACAGATTCTTTTGAGTAGTTAAAAGATTGATTAGAAATTGTATTGGTGAAGAGATTTTCACTTGTTGGGCCAATGTTTGCTGCTAAGTTTCCATATCCCTTACCTGCTGTGTCCCTGGCAGTGTATTGGTTAATATAATTGGTGTAAATAGTAGCTTTAATGTTTGTAACCTGGGACCCTTGAGTTAATTCTTTTTGTAGCCCACCACACCTTTGCGCTGTACGAATGCAACTTTATCTAATGCTTTTGGAGGGTGGCTCCTGACCAATCACCTTTAGAGAAAAATAAGTTTTCTGAAGAAAAGGTCTTAAAATGTTAACAGGCCTCCGGGCCAGAAGATGATGCAAATCACCTAAGCTTTTGCATATGATAAGTTTGCAGGAAGAAAGCCTGGTTTGCTGCAAGACTCTACCCCTTCCCCCATTATCCTCTGTGCATAACTTAAGGTATAAAAACTACTTTGAAAAATAAAGTGCGGGCCTTGTTCACCGAAACTTGGTCTCACCATGTCATTCTTTCTCTTACCTTCTGGCTGAATTATTCAGCCTCTTTTCTCCACTGAATTTCCTCACTGAGCTATCCTTATTTCAGCCTCTTTTCTTCACTGAATTTTACTGAGCTATCCTCATTCTATTACTCTTTATATCCTTAATTAACATTTAATTAAGCAATTGTTTCCTGATCTTCGCCTACGCCGTCTCTCCTTCGAATACCCTGGTTCAGCCGGGGCTGGTCCCCGGCAGTTGACTTGTGTGTTTGCAAGAGTTTTTAAACTTTCCTCTTTTGTTTAGCTATTATTTCTTCACATTCATAAACATGAAATTCACTTAGGGTTTAAAAGTCAAATATATATTGTTATCGAAATTCAGTTGAAATGAGAACAAATTTAAAAATCTAACTCTAAAACTAATTCTAAGACTAACCAATGCTAAGACAATCAAAACAAAAAGAAATTAACAATGGCTGTGTGATCTTTCACTTTCTTTGAGGGGATTTTAATTTAAAACATTTTATACCCCTTGCCATTTTAGTTCAATTCCAAGTCAATATATTTTCAGTCAACACACATAATTAGAATGAGAATGAGAAGGTATAACAAAGGAACATCAAACTTAAAATGAGAATTGAATTGATGGAGTGTGGTAGTATCTTTCCACATGTGTTGGTCTCAAGGTTAATAGGAAAAAGGTTGCCCAGCGTGTTGACTCCACCTCATATTTGAGAAGCCACCTAGCAATAAATGGGAGGATTCTATCGTACCACAATTTTATTTACTTCAAACTTAGACACTTGCAGCAAATTCTGCTTGCAAAAGAGAAGTTGCCATGACACCAGGCAGTATAGAGCTAAGAACTCTACCATTTCTGACAGCCTGCCACAGTAATCCTACTCAGAGTGGGGCCTCAGCAATGCTCCTGGTAAAAAGCAGTTAAAGAACTGTGCTCAGTAATTACTTTTTAAAGCACAGAGATAGCAATTTAAACTACCCTAAAGTGCACCGGTCCCACCACTTCATGGGAAATAGATGGGGAAACAGTGGAAACAGTGTCAGACTTTATTTTTCTGGGCTCCAAAATCACTGCAGATAGTGACTGCAGCCATGAAATTAAAAGACGCTTGCTCCTTGGAAGGAAAGTTATGACCAACCTAGACAGCATATTCAAAAGCAGAGACATTACTTTGCCAACAAAGGTTCGTCTAGTCAAGGCTATGGTTTTTCCTGTGGTCATGTATGGATGTGAGAGTTGGACTGTGAAGAAGGCTGAGCACCAAAGAATTGATGCTTTTGAACTGTGGTGTTGGGGAAGACTCTTGTGAGTCCCTTGGACTGCAAGGAGATCCAACCAGTCCATTCTGAAGGAGATCAGCCCTGGGATTTCTTTGGAAGGAATGATGCTAAAGCTGAAACTCCAGTACTTTGGCCACCTCATGCGAAGAGTTGACTCATTAGAAAAGACCCTGATGCTGGGAGGGATCGGGGGCAGGAGGAGAAGGGGACACCAGAGGATGAGATGGCTGGATGGCATCACCAACTTGATGGACGTGAGTCTGAGTGAACTCCAGGAGTTGGTGATGGACAGGGAGGCCTGGCGTGCTGCAATTCATGGGTTTGCAAAGAGTCGGACACGACTGAGCAACTGATCTGATCTGATCTGAAAGTGCATAACCACATTGAAATTAAGGTGAGGACAGAAAAAAGTCCATTCCTCTAGTAATTCCCCTGTCTCTCATTTTTATGTGTACTCAATCTGTTTCTTCTCTTCTTCTATTATTTTATACCTCCATCTCTTCTTCCTCTCTTTTCTGCCTTTTTGTGAAGTGTTTTCTGTTTATATATCTCCTGTCATCTTTTTCCCTTTTATCTTAATTGATCTCCCTTTCACTTTCACTCTGTAACTGTCATAACATTAGTACCTTGAGTGAAATGTATTTGTGGGTTGCATCTTTGCAAGCATTATACTCATTGAATACAGGCTAATACTTTACTAAAAATTTTGTAATTAAATTTCTTCCCTCATCTCTTTAAAATAAAGTCTAACTCATTTAATTATTGATATTTTAAAACATCCACACGATACTTAATTGATTTGCTTAATATATTAGCAGTTAACAGAATAACTACTTTTCACTTCTGATTTATAGTAATAAAGAGCGTTAAGAAATAAAGAGTTCCCAAAATGGCAGAGCAGGAAGACTCTGAGCTCACCTCCTCTTACGGGCATGCCAAAATTAAAACTATTTACAGAAAATTATTTATGAAAAAGACCAGGATCTACCAGAAAAGATCTTTACAACTGAAAGTATAAAGAAGGAACCACAATGAGGTAGGCAGGAAGAGAGGAGTAGTGGTAGAGTCAAGACCCATACCCCCAGGTGGGTGACCCATAAACAGATTACAATTGTACAGCTTCTCCCCACAAGGAGCAAGTTGTCTTGAGGCCCTCTGTGCTGAACAAATTCTTAGAAATGTACATTCTCCCAAGTCTGACTCAGGAAGAAATACAAAATATGAACAGGCCAATTGCCAGTAATGAAACTGAATAGATAATTTTAAAACTCCCCCCAAAACAAAACTCCAGGACTAGATAGCTTTACAGGTGATTTCTACCAAACAGAGAAAAGTTGCCATCTATCCTTTTCAAGTATACTCAAATACTGTTAGCCCACAGGCCATACTTTGAGAACAAGTGTGTAGGAACTACAGCAATAGGTATGTATAAGCCAGTGTCAGTTCCCAAGGAATTTAGATAGCAATCAGCAGGAAATAATTGAGCAGGTCTGCAAATCATTTTGGATTTTTCCTACAGAGGTCTTGATCTTCATCTGGAAAATGTAGATACCCAGAGTCTCTGTCCTGGTTTAAGTAAGATGGACCAGAGAAAACAGGCTTTATGTAGTATATCCTCAACCACCATAAATGTTGTTGATAAGATCAGCAAGAGTCAGAATTGGTTTTGTTTTCTTTTTATTCATCTATATATGCACAGTCTTTGAAACAGAACCTTCTTTTAATAAGAGTTCAATAAGTGTTTGTTGAATTAGATTGAAAGTAAATGAAATCTTTCTGGTCTTATTTTCTAGTTCACCTTAAATTATTAAGAATTCTAGTGACATACGGGCTGATTCTCAAAGAGTGTATTTGCTGGAATCATGCTTTCAGATTCTTGCTGTTCATACAGATAAGAAATGTCTCAATATTTTTACTAACTTGAATTTAGCAGCTTACTCTTACTGGTTTTCTGACATCAGAAATACCTAACTACTACTTTTCAAAATCATAACATGGATAAATCTAAAGAGCTTTTCTATTTAGTATCTCATGATCATAAAATTCTTGTTGGAAAGATTATTTATTAACAATCCAACAGCAGTCGGTAAACACATTAAAACTTCTTAATAAAAGGTATAATTAAATAATATTTTAATGATGCTAGTATCTCCTTAGAATTTTTAATGTGATAGAAAACTCAGTGCCCTGAGTTTATCATGGAAGCCTAGATAAAAGCCTGTCTCATTCTTCAGCAGTGTAGACCCTCTGTAAAATAGGAAACAAATATTATATATATGTATATATATTGGTCAGGCCCCCAGTGCCTGACACAGAACTCTTGAACTTGTAGATAGAGATACTATCATTACTCTTTGACCCAAGTTCCTGACACAAAGCTCTTGAGACTTTTGTTAATTTACTGAGTGATGGGACCATCTGACACAGAGCTCCTAAGTCCTTTGTGATTTCCTAGGTGATAGGAATATTTTTCTTTTCTAATGAGATTACTCTTGGTGGGCTCTTGGATGGAGGATGGTCACCAGAAAAATCAAGCTGTGAGCAGAAGCCTGAGACTTTTGGTCCCATCTCCTATTCTCCAGGAGGGGGAAAAGTTTGAAAGTGCAGTTTGTGATCATGCTAACATAATGAAGCCTCCATAAAAACCCTAAAAGTACTGGGTTCAGAGTATTTCCTCATTAGTGAACACATCTACATGCCTGGAGGAGAGTGCAGGAACACATGTATACCTGTGGCAGATTCATTTTGATATTTGGCAAAACTAATACAATTATGTAAAGTTTAAAAATAAAATTAAAAAAAAAAAGGTAGACTCTTGCACTCAAGATCTTTCCAGACCTCATCCTATGTATCTCTTCATCCAGCTTTTCATTTGTATCCTACATAAAATAAGTTAACTGTTTTCCTGAGCTCTATGAGCTGCTCTATCAAATTACTGAAACCAGAGAGGGTACTGTGGAAACCTCCAATTTGCAGCCAAGTTGGTCAGAAATTTTAGGTAACCTGAAGACCTACTACTAGTGATTAGCATCTGAAGTTAGGGGTTGGGGGCGGGCCAGTCTTGTAGGACTGAACCCTTAACCAGTAGGCTCTACGCTACCTCTGGTTAGTGTCAGAATTGAATAAAGGATATCAAGTTGGTGTTGGAGAATCAGCATGGGAAAAATCCCAGACATCTGGTGTCTGAAATGTTATGAACACTAATAAAGAAAAAACACAGCAAGTTGGCCTCTGTTGCTGCTATTTAGTCGCTGAGTCATGTTGAACTGTTTTGGGACCCCACCAGGTTCCTCTGTCCATGGGATTTTTCAGGCAAGAATACTGGATTGGGTTGTCATTTCCTTCTCCAGGAGATCTTCCCAACCCAGGGACTGAACCTTCAGTTCCTGCCATGTCTCCTGCATTATAGGTGGATTCTTCACCGCTGAGCCACCAAGGAAGCACTAAACACCCACAAATATCAAGTGGAAATCACAACTCACTTGAGACTTTCATGTCAAGCAAAAATAATCACAAAAGTCATTCTAAAAGTCAAAAGATTCATAAATGTAAAGAGTATACCAAACTCAGGGGTTGGCACAAGAGTCAGAGTTTTTTTTCAGCTTGCAAAGCACTTTAACATTGGTTATCCTGTTTGAATTACCCCATGCATTGGAGAAGGAAATGGCAACCCACTCCAGTGTTCTTGCCTGGAGAATCCCAGGGACAGGGGAGCCTGGTGGGCTGCCGTCTATGGGATCGCAGAGAGTCAGACACGACTGAAGCGACTTAGCAGCAACAGCGGCAGCAAGAGCATTTTCTAATGGCAGTGTGTAAGGGAAGGAACAATATGAACAACCCTTTTTATTTGTGAATATACACATACAAGCATACCTCATTTGATTGTGCTTAGTTTATCAAGCTTCACATACATTGTGGTTTTTACATATTGAAGGTTTGTGGCAACCCTATGTTGTCAAATGATGGTTAACATTTTTTAGCAATAAAGTATTTTCAATTGAGGTATGTATTTTTTTAGACATAATACTATTGCACACTAGACTACAGTATAGTGTAAGCATAACTTTTCTGTGCATTCAAGAGACCAAAAAAATTCATGTGATTCACTTTATCATATTTGCTTTACTGCAGTGGTCTAGAACTGACCGTTAAGAATCTCTGAGGTGTACCTACATACAAATACACTGAAGCCCAAAAAGCCTAAGTCTAAGGGCAGAGGACTTCTCTTTGAGAATTATGTCATTTTGGTATTTCTGAAGCATGTGAGCAATGCCTTGTAATTATTTTTCCCATCATCATTATTTTATTTTTAATAGATTTAATGTGTGCCCAGATTTCTAAAGTCAGTAAACAAACAATATATTCTAAAAAGAAATGGCCCTGAGACAAAAACTGCTGGCTAGTTTGTTTTCTATCATATCTATTGACACTTAACATAATATGCCAATGGTTATGCTATCAATGTCATTTCAAATTTGTATCCTTATATTCTCAAACACAGACATGAGTAGACACATTATTCATACAAATGGAATCTTTTTAACTACTTTTAAACTTGAAATCATAGTACTTATAATAGTGAGAAATCTACAATTTAATTAATTACAGTACAATTCATTTAAAACCTTTTCTGAGAAAACTCAATTTTTGAAATGTTAGTGTGAGAATCATATAAATCAGGCTCCCCTCTCTGTAGAATTCTGGCCTGGAGTTTTTAATAATTATTTCAGGAAATATGTTAAGTGAAAGAAATTATAAACACATTTCACAGAACTTCTTATATATATGGCATTATAGTATATCAAACCAAGAAAACAATTCTGCAACAATAAGCAATAGTCTTATGACCTGAGATATGCTTACTGATCATTTCTGATCAAGTATGTAATATTTAGTATTTTGATAACAACAATGGCATAAGACCATCTCTGTTTCTTACAATGGAAAATAAAACAAGTTATTATGCATGCCTCCTTCTTATTTCTGTATAATGCTTCCCCCGCATGCATTGTGGAGCCAAAACCTGACATGAAAGTTTATGACAGAGTGAGATTGTAAAAATGTATTTTTTATTTGAGACAATTTTGCAATAAAAGCACATTTCAGTCCTTTAAAATAACAGTCGACAAGATTTACTGTATCAAATGTAAGTTTCACACCTCAGTCAGTGGTTAAGATTTCAAAAAACCCCCGCCGCTAAGCTGAAATTGGCTTTTAAAATCTTTAAGTTAGTTTGTTCCCAGATGAACATTTTTTTTTAACCTGAAAAATCACACTTATCATGCAGCTTGCAAATTCTCTGGTTTCCATTTATCCATTTTATTATCTTTTTATTATTGACAGAGACAGGAGCCAAGTCAGAGCTACATTAATCCAGAAACCAAAAGTAAGTAGACAATATTGTGAATATTAATGCAAGGTGGCAGCTCTTATTTTTCACCATCCCATCCTATTTTTTCTTGGAACCAATTTGTACAAAATGAATTTAAAAATCAGAAAGTTAAAGACAACCAATTTTCAACTCATTGACCTACAAATTTGTCTTTGATTGCAGTGCACTTCTGTTGTAGCAGGGAGATTAGAAGTGGGTGCTTGAAACTGCAGATCCCTTGGGGAGGGTATAATCACATGCTGACAATGCACCCGAGCTGTTAAATGTCCAGGATAGGAATTGGAGGACATCTAGCCAGTTTATGAGTCCCCAGAGACAGGGGCAATGGATATCCATAACCTAACCATAACACCTCACTCTGTGGGGAGCATGTCTAGTTCTTGGCAAGAATTTTAAGCTTAATTTTTCCTGGATAGCTTTCCCTTCTCTCTTTTACTTTCACTCTCTCGTTGTCTAAGAAAATAAAAGTAGACCTAAAAGTACATTCACACATACACACACAGATAGAGGAAAGAAAATTAAATGAAGAAAATCTCAATAGATTAGACCCTAGATTTGTTTTAGCTATTATTAACACTCAGACTTAGCACCCACTTGCTTTGCAAGTTTATCCCTAATAATGACCAATATTTGTGTACTGCCCTTAGGATTACCAAAGGCCTTCACAAATGTAATATCTACACAATAAAAAGTTTTTGCAGCAGGAATATAACTCCATCATACATATTGCAAATTTTAGTCTTGAAGATGGTTTTTTGAAACAAAGTCCCTGAGATAGAAATTAAATCTACTTTTCCAGAATTCAAAGTCCGATGATCTTTTCTCTATACTAAGTTGATATTTTCAACTTTGAAATGTTTATTAATTTTTGTGTATTTTATATAAAAAATAAATTAAAATTAGACTTCCTACATTTAGCATATTCAAAAAGGTAAATCTATACAGAGTATCCAAGTAATAAAAATGCTAAAACACACAGTGTAAAACCAGATAGAAGATGGATGCCAAGTGTCCTCTGGTTGTTTTCTTTCCTTTAAGAATAAGTCCAGTGAAATGTGAAGGACTGGAATATAGGGGAAGACAGCAAGCATGAGACACCGTGCCCTTTGGTTTTTTCATTTGTGTGCTCCTTTGGGAAAATGTGGGACTCACTGAGTATGATTATTTCTAATAAACCCAAAGTGAAAACTACCCAAGTGCCCATGAGTAGTAGAATGGATTAATAGATTGTGATATACACAAACAAGAAGATAACAAACAGCAATGAATAAGAATCATCTTCACTTCACCCAACAGTAAGACTTTCTTAAATACACATATTAGCAAAAAAAATAAAAAAGAACCAGACACAAAAGAATACATACTATATTATCAAACTTATATAAAATGCAATGCAGTCAAGTTAGTCTATAGGTTAAAAGAGGCTAGGAACAGTCCACTGTTGAAAGGAATTAGTACAGGGAATATGGAGGGCTATGTCTTTATCTGCATGATGGGTACATCAGTTCAGTTGCTCAGTCGTGTCCAACTCTTTATGACCCCATGAATCACAGCACGCCAGACCTCCCTGTCCATCACCAACTCCCGGAGTTCACTCAAACTCACGTCCATCGAGTTGGTGATGCCATCCAGCCATCTCATCCTCTGGCGTCCCCTTCTCCCTCCTGCCCCCAATCCCTCCCAGCATCAGGGTCTTTTCCAATGAGTCAATTCTTCGAATCAGGTGGCCAAAGTACTGGAGTTTCAGCTTGAGCATCATTCCTTCCAAAGAAACCCCACGGCTGATCTTCAGAATGGACTGGTTGGATCTCCTTGCAGTCCAAGGGACTCTCAAGAGTCTTCTCCAATGCCACAGTTCAAAAGCATCAATTCTTCGGCACTCAGCCTTCTTCACAGTCCAACTCTCACATCCATACATGGCCACTGGAAAAACCATAGCCTTGACTAGACGGACCTTTGTTGGCAAAGTAATGTCTCTGCTTTTGAATATGCTATCTAGGTTGGTCATAACTTTTCTTCCAAGGAGTAAGCGTCTTTTAATTTCATGGCTGCAGTCACCATCTGCAGTGATTTTGGAGCCCCCAAAAAATAAAGTCTGACACTGTTTCCACTGTCTCCCCATCTATTTCCCATGAAGTGATGGGACCGGATGCCATGACATAGTTGCACTTTATTTGTCACAGTCTTTGAAGTGAAACATTTATGATATTTGTACTTTACATAGAATATACTTCAAAAAAACTTGCAAAGGAAGAACATGGTTGGACCTTAAGACTGCCTCTGTACCACCGTGGATATCTTGGAGTAACTAAGTGCAGGCTTTTTCAGGCAGAAGAACATTGGAAAAGTGTGGGCTTTGGATCCATTTGCCTGAGTCAAAAATCTCCACTGCACTGTGACACTCAACTAGCAACGTGTTCTAAGGGAAGTTTCCTAAACCTTGGTTTCTCCAGTAACTTTCTTATGGATTTGTGCCCCTCAACTACTCAGTAGGGACAAATAGCATAAATAGGAAAAAACCATAAACACAAACCATATAAACTGAGAGACTGCAAACAAATTGATGGTATCATTTTTCCTTAGCCCTTAAATATCTTTGAGTTAGTGCTATCATTAGCAAAAAAAAAAAAAGAATCAAATTCTGTATTAGGAAGGTTTGGTAATAATTCAGTATGGCCAGCAGCTTTCCATAGTTTAGTGGCTTCACACAACAGATATTACTTCTGACACTTGAATGTCCAGTTGGGGTTTCCTCATTTAATGGCCTTCAGGAATCCTGTCCCTGGCTCAGTCTTTGGGATCCTCTCACTTTTTATTTGAAAAAAAGAGACCTTAGGAAAGGTACATCTATTCTTAACTGCTTTGATCCTGAAGATGTACGTGTTTTCTCATTTACATTCATTTTAGGGGAAAGTAGCCACATGGCCCCATTTCTCTGCACACAATCTCAGGAAAGTATGACTTTTCATTAGTCCATTAGCCACATCTGCCACATTGTCCTTATGTTCTCCTACACAAACTACAGATAATTTCTGAGGCTCTATCAGTTAGGCGTTTCACAACAAAGTCATAGAAATGCCAGGATCATTTGATCTACAAACACATGTAACTTCCTGAAATATATATTCCACTTGTTGACTTTAAACTCAATCTAAATACCAATGGATCTACTTGCACTTCTGAGAGACAGCTTACATTCATTAACAAATATTAGTTAGCCTAAGTCTCAATACCAAGGTGTCAGGTCATATCAATCTGAATTGAACACACTTTACTTTTTTGATCTTTAAGGTGAGAGATATCTTGGTGTTGTAGAAAGTACCCAGCACTGGTAACTGGGGTCATGATCCACCTTCTAAATTTATAATCAAATGTCAGTATAATCAAAACCAGAGGGAATTCTTATATAGGACTTTAAAAAAATCTTCATAAACTTAAACCCACTGTTAAATATTGTTCTCTAAAACTTTGGAAATGAAAGTTTTACTTTTACAACAGAAGGCTTATATAAGATACAGGACTTAGTCCAAATCACAAACTTGGAACCAAAACTTGAGGCTCTATATTACCAGTCTAATCTATACTTTACTTCTTAGCAGAGCAGGGAAATGTCAAAAGTAAAAATGTAATAATGTTTGCATGTAGGATACGCTAATGATCAAGTTTAAGAAAAATTTGATAAATCTGATAAGACTGTTTTACTGCTGAAATTCTCCCTGCTCCTTGATAGTTGACCCAAGTAGTACCAGGAACTGCAGTTATAGCAATAACCATCATAAATTGTATCTATTTTTCATTCTTCAATCTTTTTTTTGTACTTGCAGGCTTAGGATTGCAAAGCATAAGGCAAAAGGTATCACTTTGAAGAGTTTTCATCATTATAAACTTTTGGTCCCAGGAAGTGGTTATTTCATTTTAATAGTCCTGTTTCTATATACATAGGTGTCTCATGCCTGAAATGAATTTTCAAGGCTGTCTTTATGCTAAGTATTTGGCAATCCAAAAACTATTGCTTCTGAAAATATGTATAGACCAGGAATGAAGTGTTCCATTTTTACAATGAGTTGCAGATTTCCCATTAAAAAGTAAAGCTTTCATTTCCAGTGTTATAAAGGACAGTATTTTAGTTTTGGTGAATTAATTTAGGAGGCTATAGAAGTCCTATAAAAGAATTTTTTCTAGTCTATGTATTTACTGTTAATTATAAATTTGAACATACTATTAGTGTCCAGCTTGTGACTTTGAATATTTGGGTCAAATAAATATTGCCAGCTGGTACTTAATCATTTTCAGTAACACTATTTTCAATTAAACTTGATCTCACAAGTTTATACAATTTTACAATTTAATTATACAATTATCTCATACTATTTGTACAATTTCAGGGATCAATTATCAAAATGTATTGATACTATTTTTTCAGTTGTCTCTGTCTCAATAATACTGTTTACTGTTTTTAGTGCCCTTTCTTCCATAAAGCAAAAAAGGAGGAAAAAAAAACACAACAGAAAAGACACATGAGAGTGTGGAGGTTATTTCAGGGCTGAAGTAAGATACGAAGACTTGTTCTAATCTTTCCTCCAGCTTTTAACAGTGTTTCAAACTCTATCAAGTAAGAATAGATGACTGTTATGCAATGTAGGGCATTGTGGGCCTGGGGTCTTCAATATTTCTCTAAGTTTGTAGATTTCATGGTCACAAGTAAGTACAAGTAGTTAATAAGTTCTGTGCACCATCTTCACTAACCCTACATACCTGTGAACTAGCAAAGTGTCTAGTACGTAACACTTGATTAAAAATTAATGAAGTATGGTTGGCAGCAGTTCCTCTACCTCTTGGCCAGTCCTGACTTGTACATTCTTGTCTCAATATTATAGGTAAGCCAAATAGACAATCACCCTGAAAGTTATTCAAATGGCTAAGAAAACTCCTATGTCCCAAACTATACTGTCATCTGAAATTCCACTTTTGAGTTTCATTCATTTAGCTAAAAATGTTGGTCTTGTTAAAACGCAAAACAAATGTAGCAACAGAGAGTCAATAACACTTGAATCCCTTTTAAATTATTTAGACTTATGACAAATGAGTATCAGATTTGTTTTTCCCTAGTGCAGTCTGGTCAGAGGAGGGAGTCATTCTGTGGTCATAGAAATAGGATGAGAAAAAACCCAAGTCAGTAAGATGAGTTTAGATGAGTCAAAACAAAGAAACTTCTTATCTCACACTGTTGCCTATAGATGAAATAATACTAAAAGCATAGATATTATCTGGTTATTACCAGTACTTGTACATAATGAAAGTGAGATCCACTGATGTGAACTAGTTAAACAGCTAATCATTGTCAGAGTCAAGGTTAGTTTTTAAGAGACTTGACTTTTAGTTTGGTGCTCCTTCTTTCAACTTTGATTACTTATTTATAAATGCTAATCCTACTTCAAAGTAACCTAAACCTTATAAAATATTTTGGAAATTCAAAAGAACCTTAAAAGGAGTATCAACAAATTTCCTGCCTCTGTAATTTTGTATAGTATACATAAATAACTACTTAGGCTCCTTAAGAGTGATTTAATTTCCCAAACATGTAAACTATGATTAATTAAGTGTGAAGGTTTACGATTATGTAGTTGGAATTTGGTTTAAAAATATTCTCCATCATTTTCATCAATATTAAATCAGCTAATTGAAATAATCATTGGGATCTACATCTATGGAAAAAAGAAAAATTTGTATTGCTGCAAATATAAAGAAAATATCTTTCCTTCTAATTAAAAAATGTATTCAATAAGGAAATTACTGTTAAATAAAAAATTATTATACCATGTTCCATAGTAGAGTGCTGAGGTCAACAGAGTCAAAATTAAGAATATCAGGCAATGTATTACAGTTTTCAAAAGAAATGGGACCAATAAGGCATAAATAAATATGTATACATGTGTGTTTATAACAATATATGTATATATTTATATACAAACACATTCATTACAGGGAATTAGCTCCCATGATTATAGAGATGCAGAAGTCTCAATATTTGCAAGGTGGTAAGCAAGCTGAAGACTCAAGTCTAAGTCCACAATCCTGAGAATCAGGAAAGCCAATGATATTGTTCCATTCTAAAAACTAGCAGGCCTCGAGGGTGGGATGATTTGGGAGAATGGCACTGAAACATGTATATTATCATATGTGAAACAAATCACTAGTCCAGGTTTGATGCATGATATAGGGTGCTTGGGGCTGGTGCACTGGGATGACCCAGAGGGATGGGACGGGGAGGGAGGTGGGAGGGGGGTTCAGGATGGGGAACACATGTACACTCATGGTGGATTCAAGTCAATGTATGGCGAAACCAATACAATATTGTAAAGTAAAATAAACAATTAAAAAAATAAATTACAAAAACAAAACAAAACTAGCAGGCTTGAGATCAGGAAGAGCTAATGTTTTAGTTTGAGTCTAAAGGCAGGAGCAAAATCAGTGTCCCAGTTCAAAGGACATAAGTTGGCAAAATTCCCTCTTCACAGGGAAGGTCAGCTTTTCTGTTCTTTTTTGATTAGATGAGGCCTACCCACATTATGGGGCGGCAATCTGATTTACTCAATATCCAGATTTAAATTTAATCTCATCCAAAAACACTCTTAGGAAATACTTATTGTCTTAATCCACTTGGGCTGCTATAACAAAATACTATAAATTGGACAATTTATAAATAACAACTTTCTCACAGTTCTGAAAATTGTACATCAAAAGATCGGAGTGATAACATGGTTTGCTACTGACTTTTTCTGGATTGTAGACTTCTTATTGTATCCTCACATAGCAGGAAAAACAAGGGATCTCTGTGGGGCCTCTTTTATAAGAAAACTCATCTCATTCATAAGGGTTCATCTCATGACTCTTAAGTCACCTCCTTAGACCCCTAACTCTTAATACTATCATTCTTGGAGCATTAGAATTTCAACATATGAATTCTGGGGAGACAGACATTCAGAGTGTAGAACCAGAATAATGTTTAACCAAATACCTGGAGACTCCATGGCCCAGTCAAGTTGACACATAAGATTAAGCATCACAGGAAGGTTACACTTTCCAAGTATCTTTCTGCATCACATTTTAAAATAGAAATACAAGAATTTCTTGGGAAAAAGGTTGAAACAGTTCTACAATTAGGATTAAGACATACATAGACATATATGGCAACTGGATATTCTGGGATAGATGATAGAACCATACTTTCAAGATGTTACATAGAGCTGCTAAGAAAGACACGTCCTAAACATAGACTAAGTCAAGCAACATCATTATCATCAGAAAGAAGTGGCTTACCAGTTACAGATTAGTGACTATTTTACAAAATGGCCTGGATTCAGCCACCCTAGGATCTAGTCTCACAAAACAGAAGGACTAACTGCAAACCAAAGCAGCTGTCCCATTAAATCTGCTATTCCAGAGCTAGGCAACTTGGCTCTAGACATCTTTTACCAAGCACAACAGAAAGAAAAGAAGTAACTCTGAAGATGATCTCCAAGCTCATGAATTGAAAAAGTACTAGATAACAGCAGAATTGGAGGATACTAGAGAATATGGGAGCCAAGACTGCTCTGTCATGAAAAGGGTAGACATCTCAATGGTAGCTGCATGCATGCTAAGTCATTTCAGTTGTGTATGACTCTGCAGCCCCAAGGACTGTAACCTGCCAGGCTCCTCTGTCCATGGAATTCTCTAGGCAAAAACACTGGAGTGGGTTGCCATTTCCTCCTTAAGGGATCTTCCCAACCCAGGGATCAAACCTGTGCCTCTTATGTCTCCTGCTTTGGGCAGGCAGGTCCTTTACCACTAGTGCCATCTGGGGAGCCCCCTATGGTACCTGGCATCTACATTAATCAGGGAGCACTCTAAGTGAGCCCTCTGTGATATCCTAAAACAGTGGGGGCAGCAGGAACATTTTTTCATAGTAGGGTGATTGATTCAAAATTTTATGTAGCCAAATAGTCTACTGATAAATTAATTTTCATTTTGTGTTTTACTGCTCTATACTCACAAAAACATAAAAATGAGCTTCCCTACAATACTCCAACCCTAACTCCCTTCTCTCCAGAGGCACAGTCAGCCCCACAGTTCTAGTTCTTAATTCTCCATATAACAAGGTGAATAGTAAATAGGATTCTCTTCACACTCCTTTAAAAGAAGACATACCCAGGACCATGGACCATGATGCTGACAGTTTCTTACAATGGCTCTTTGTATTTGAAGATTAAGGACACTCAAAGGCTAAGAATCTGCCCTGCCATGCAAGAGACCAGGTTCAATCCCTGGGTCCAGAAGATCCCCTGGAGAAGGGAATGGCAACCCACTCCAGTATTACTGCCTAGAGAATTCCATTGTCAGAAGAGCTTGGCGGGCTCCTCTGAGAATCTAAGAAGAGAAAGACAAATGATAGTGTACTACAGATAGCTCATATTCTCTTGTCAGAACCACTTATCTTTTTCAGGAATTTTGTGTTGTTAAATACAGTCATCATTAAAATTTAAATGATATAACTTACTGTGAAATTAATTTTATTTAAAAACAATACTAATGGATATTCAAAACTCATCACTTCCTAATTACTATACTGCATTTTACTATAATCTATGCTCTTCTTGAGGTTATTTACATGTCTTAAATTTGTATGGTGGAAATAATAAAAAAATCTGTTCCTAACTCTGCCTTCACTGACATCATGTTGGTAATGTGAAACTGACCACAGTGGGAGCAGTCACAGTACAGAAATTGGCAAACACGACAATTGTGGGTTCAGTTTCACAGTGAGTCAATTATGAAACTGGCATATCAGTGGGTTGACAAAGTGAATGTCAAGGTCTAACAAGGATGATCTGATCCTAAGTTATTGTGAGGCAACTGAGGATGAAGAAGAGGAAAGTGGTTACAAATTGAACATGGCACCCATGTATGGCAGGATTTCTAAATGTGCTGTGTCTATGGAGTGTATTCTAAATCATGATATTCTGGAATCCCTCCACCTTCAAAGGGATCATTCCTGGTCTGATCAAAAAGTATTGGCAGGTATGACCTTTGCAAATGACAACCAAGTCTCTCTTCACTTTTTCTAGTATAGAAGAAGCCTCCAATCTCTTCTACCAAATAATGGAAGGGTTTCCCACTATTAGATGATACTGTACATTTGCCCAACTTGGTGGTTTGTGTCTGGATCCAAAATAAATGTTATTTATATGAAAAATCTGATATTACTTGTACCCCAGTATTGTGTAATGATTCATATTTGTTATTGCATGGGGAAAATGCCTTGTTAGTAAAATTTAAGTGTGGTAGTAGGCATATCTCATAGGGATGTTGATTATAAATTGCATTTATTACTAGGTTTCATATAGGCAATATTTGAACTATTTATATTGTCATAGAAAAAAACAGGTGTGATTGATGTTTTAAATGTGTTTGCATCTGATTGCAGAAACTATGCTGCATAGTTATAATTCCCCCTCTATCTCTTGGAGTTGTGAGACTAAGAAATGATTATACATGTGACATTGGGAGGAGAATTTATGAATTGGTAGAAAGGTCTTACAACCTTTCTCAAGACCCCTAAAATCATGCTACCTTAAAGATACTCTAAGGATGGCTCAGATATTGCAGTTAGTCAAATGCAGCTGAGTTAGTAAAATTAGGGTATTAATGTTACTGGGAATTTGTTGATCCTCACTGATTAGTGACTTAGTCATGAGAAAAAACTGCCCTATCCATTGTATCCTAGGGTCTAACCAAGGAAAGAAAACCATTTTACAAACAAGAATAAAAGGAATTAAGTACAGAGAATTGGTTATACAGTACATGGAAGAGCTGTGAGACCAAACAAGGGATGTGTGACAATCTAGAGATTATCACCAAACAGAAGACTACTATTCTCTTAGGCTGGAGGTCAAAGGAAGTAGGTGATATCACCAAGAGTCAAGACAGCATCTATGGTCATCTGGCTGAAGGCTTTTTAGGACCTGGAGTCACAGATGAAGACATTCCTGCCAGAGATGCCAGCGAGAGTCAAGATAGAGAGAGAGAAAGATTCTGGTTCTCCCTTCCTCCTGTTCCTCAACTACATATCAAAGATTCTCATTAATCTAACCATGTTAACAGTGGGTACTGTATATGTAGCTTCTAGGGGTCAGAAAGAGCAAGAAAGGGAAAGGAAAGATCTGATGGGAAACAGATATGGGAATAATAAAAATAATAATATTTTAGCAAATCCAAAATATGTATCTATATCTAGATGGATAGA
>NW_020867528.1:0-80710 GCF_003369695.1 Bos indicus x Bos taurus | reverse complement strand
AAAAAAGCAAAATAAGTTTTAGAAAATACAGAAGTTTTGTTTTAGCACCCATGATATCATAATTTGGTATCATGATAGCATAATTCGGTTCAAGTACGCGCTGTCCTATGGCAGGTTTAGCAGGTTTAGGTCTAATCAGATGATAAAAACCACACACTACAACTTCCCTGGAGGTCCATGGTTGAGAATCCACCTGCCAATGCAGGGGACATGAGTTTGATCCCTGGTCCCGGATGATTCCACATGGCATGGAGCAACTGAGCCTGTGCACCACAACTACTAAACCCTCCTGCTGTGGAGCCCATGTTCTGCACCACCAAGAGAAGCCACAGCAATGAGAAGCTGTGCACCACAACTAGAGAAAAGCCCTAGTGCAGCCAAAAATAAATGAATAAGGAAACGGTTTTAAAAGGCACAGTGGGTTAAACAGGGAGTTAAACATAAAGAACTATGAAAAATGACTGGAAGATACAAGGAAACTCCATATGAGGCCTTAGGGCCGATGGGGAGTACCCAAGGAAGAACAAACTGGGAGGGGTTCACTCATTGGAGAAGCGGGATTCAGCCCACCATGTAGCAAGAGAGTTTGCTGCAGAGCTGGTCTGAGTTGCCTGGCAATAATTATGATGTGCCACACTGGGGTGCAGGCTGGGGGAACAGACCAGCAGAACTTGTGGCTGAGACGTGCAGTGGGTGTCCAGGGTTGTTGGGGTCAGTGGGAGGCACTGGTTTTCATAAGAGACAGTGGCAGAAAAGTGATTGCCAGGCCAAGGCTGCAAGGGTGCAGAAGGACCAGGTTCTGGGCCTGAGGCTGGGATAGGCTCTGTCAGGTGACCTCATCCATGCTTCTGGCCCACCCGGGAGCCACAGGAGACCCACCTCCTCCTGAGAGCCCCTCTGGCTTCCTCTACTAAGTAAGCCTTACACTGCAAGGTCACTTATTTTTTAAATTGTTTTTTACTCTATATATGTGTGTGTATATTATAAAAATATATTTTGACCTATTTTATTATTCACTTTAAAGGAGAAATACTTAAAGGAATCCCATTATTTTTCAGACAGCATGTTGAAGGGTGTGTTTGTGGCTAAGGGGCAATAAAAGGAGGGGACACAGGTCTGATGTTTAGGGGGAACTGAAAACTGTGGTCATTCTCTGGGCTGTTTTAGCTCCATGGCCCAAAGAAGCGAGCTGTGCCAGGCTCTTTAGCAGCACTAGACGCTGAGGAACTGCTTGCCACTCATTCTGGGTGTCACTTTGGGGCCCTCAGCTAAAGTGCAGCTCTAAGGAGGCTCAGCTCCACATCCACTGGACTCACGCCACTGGCAGCCCCACCGGCTCACAGCACTGTCTGGGACACTCACATTTCCTGCAGTTCCAGACCCCTGGGTCACACTACATGTTCCACTTTCCACCATCTCTCTTTGGGGAAAGAAGAAAACCATGTTGCTGTGGCTGCTTAATTTTCTTGATGGTGCAAACAAGCTCCTGTCATCAGAGACCATCGTTAAGAGTCCAGGTCCCAGGATCAGGCATGTCCCAGTCTCAATACTTAGTTACACATTAAGCCTGGAACCTCAGTTGTCCCAGTCTCTAAAACAGGGATGAACAGCACCGATCATGCAGTTGTTAGAGGCATGAGATGAGATCATCTGTATAAAGCACAGTAAATACGTGGTAATAGTCACTGCTATTATGCTGCACAGAGAGCCAAAACTCAAACTCCCGAGAAATGGTCAACCATGCCTTGTCTTCCTCAAAATGCTAAAAACTTAATAATCGTTTATACTCATTTTCATTTTGACTATCATCATTACCTAACTGAAAAAGAAATGTTTTGCTGAAAATTTATTTACTCTCCTGGATTCACTCCCAGTGTAGAGAATGTTCGAGGACTTGCCTATGATTTTTCTCCCTCTTTTTAATACAGTTAATGGTATTGTTCACTATCCACTTGAGATGGCATTAGAATAAATTAATATTAAAATATTTACATTTAGAACAATGAGTTTGAATGCCATTAGGAAAGATTGTCACCGTACGCTGAGAAACTCAGTTGCAACCATTTGCTACAAGGCCCCTCTCCAGTAAAGTCCAGAGCCCTCTCTCGTCTGGGGGCTTAGATCGATAACCCGGGGATGCCATGTGGATATCTTGTTCTTGGGTTCACTGAGGGTTTTGATCCACTGATTCACTTTGGACCTCAGACACCTGTATCCAACTGGGTGCTCTTTAATATCATCTGCTTAGATGCCAATTAACACAAGGAAGGGCAAAATTCACTTGCTTCACCAAGTGCTCAGGATAACATGAAATATACTTCAGAAAACTGAAATGACTAATAACACTATGTCCAACTAGGAGAAAAGAGCTTTGAAAGGGGATCCCACCAAATCTGTGAGGCTGTAGGTATGGCTGTTAAAGGCCCACACTCTGGAGCCCATCTGCCTGGATTCAGATCCCAGCCCTGCCACTCGCTGGCCTTGAGAACTCCAGCAGGCTGCTATACCTTTTTGAGCCACAGTTACCTTTATCTGAAAAATGGAGATGATAGCAACACCTCCTCGCAGGTGTGCCCTAAGGATTTCATGAGTTAATAAACATAAAGGGCCTCAAACACCTAGCACAGGGATAAGGCTATAGAAGTATTGCTGTTATCACCTGGTCTTTGAAAAGACATAAGAGGAAATATAATAACAGGTTCTTCAATCTATTAAGTGCCTGCCAGCATTCCAGAAGACCCTTATTCGTAAGCTCTCTTTCCTTGGCTTGGACTTGTCTCCCTTTGCTACTCTTATTGAAAAGAATAACGACCTACTTTGAAGTAGAAAGCTCTGAGGAAGTCACTTTGAGAGGAAACCTCTCAGGAAATCCCCAAGTAATCTGCTGGGGGAAAAAGAGCAGCATCCTATGGAATTTAGAAAGATGGTAACAATAACCCTGTGTACGAGACAGCAAAAAGAGACACCGATGTATAGATCAGTCTTATGGACTCTGTGGG
This sequence comes from Bos indicus x Bos taurus, assembly GCF_003369695.1. Classification (NCBI taxonomy): domain Eukaryota; kingdom Metazoa; phylum Chordata; class Mammalia; order Artiodactyla; family Bovidae; genus Bos; species Bos indicus x Bos taurus. The sequence continues at coordinate 77,711 of NW_020867528.1, read as the reverse complement.
AGAGGGAGAGGGTGGGGAGATTTGGGAGAATGGCATTGAAACATGTATAATATCATGTATGAAACGAGTCGCCAGTCCAGGTTCGATGCACGGTACTGGATGCTTGGGGCTGGTGCACTGGGACGACCCAGAGGGAGGGTAGGGGAGGGAGGTGGGAGGAGGGTTCACAATGGGGAACGTGGGTTATGCCTGTGGTGGATTCGTTTCGATATTTGGCAAGGATAATGCAGTATTGTGGAGTGTAAAAATAAATATAAAATTAAAAATAAATAAAAAAATAAAAATAAATAAATAAATAATAAAATGTCGTTTCTGCAAAAAAAAAAAAAAAGAAAGAAAGAGAAAGAAAAGAGCAACATCCTAATCGGCTTAAAAGCCAGCCAGGCTTGAACTCTTGCAACTGAACTCCGCGTCAGGACAGTGGCTTGGTCATGTGCTGTTCTGTGATCTGAACCCAGTCCTTGGGTTGCATACGGGGTGAAAGTGGATCCAGCCAAGCACTCATGTTTTCTGCACCACTTAAAAATATATATCAACTTCAACACAATTCTACTTAGAGCAAATACCTAACAGAAACATCCCTCCAGATCACCCAACAACCTCTGAATTTGTTCTCCCCTTTCTTTGTGGATATTTTGGAACATTTTGGCAAAGAGCTCTGATCCTTTTGGGATCTATGCTGAGGTCTGAGAATAGGTAGCCTCTAAACAGAGCCCCCAAAACATCAGATAAAGAGTTTTCAGTATAATATGTTCCAGGTAATCCGGGGACATATTTATACTAAAAATACTTATTTACATGAAATTCTGATTGAACCAGGTATTCTATTCAGTTCAGTTCAGTTCAGTCGCTCAGTCGTGTCCGACTCTTTGGTGACCCCATCGACTTGCAGTACTCCAGGCCTCCCTGTTCATCACCAACTCCTGGAATTTACCCAAACTCATGTCCATTGAGTCTGTGATGCCATCCAACTGTCTCATCCTCTGTCGTCCCCTTCTCCTCCTGCCCCTCAATTTTCCCCAGCATCAGGGTCTTTCAAGTGAGTTAGCTCTTTGCATCAGGTAGCCAAAGTAATACTGCTAAATTCAAATTTTGAGTCTAGGTAGTTTACTTTAAAAATCTGACAATACAAGCGCTGGCAATGATCTAGATCAATTGGAAGTCTCAAATGCTGGGTGGTAGAAATAGCAAAATGGCATAGTCATTTTGGAAAATCATTTGGCAGCTTCTTAAAGGTAATATACACCCACCATATGACACTACCTACAACATCATCTACCAAAAGATTTGGAAATGTTCAGATTGGATACTGTGAAACTAAAGTAAAAAATAAGTGCACACACACCACACAACACAACACACACTATACTCTAGATGATAAACTTGTTTGTCACAGAGTCTGCTGCTGCTGCTAAGTCGCTTGAGTTGTGTCCGACTCTGTGTGATCCCACAGATGGCAGCCACCAGGCTCCCCCATTCCTGGGATTTCCAGGCAAGAACACTGGAGTGTGTTGCCATTTCCTTCTCCAATGCGTGAAAGTGAAAAGTGAAAGTGAAGTCGCTCAGTCATGTCTGATTCTTAGAGACCCCATGGACTGCAGCCTACCAGGCTCCTCCATCCATGGGATTTTCCAGGCAAAGTACTGGAGTGGGGTGCCATTGCCTTCTCTGGTCACAGAGTCTAGCATTTAGGAATTTCAAAATTGTTTGTATACTTAGAGGAAATACTAACTAAATATGTTGCAAGTAATTACAGCTAATTTCTCAATTTTAGAAAAAAATTGCAAATAAAGAAAGGAAGAGGATTGGAATGAATCCTCAGGTGACAGATTAGAGTCAGAAGTATCAATATTGACTTAAGTCTTAAAAAGATACACATACAACAGAAAAAATAGATAGAGAAACAAAAATAGAGGTGTGTATATGCATGAACTAGTATACATATATGTATAGATTACCTATTTCTCTCTCCTGAGACAGGCCAGAAGCTAATTAGTACAACCCACTGCCCAGATGTTGGTTTCTCATACCATTCTCCAGGGAAAGGAACCAAGGCTCCTTGGAGAAACTGGTTGACTCTAGGGTTGGAGCAATAAATAAATAAATAAAGATGAGCCTGGAGTATTGTGTGGTGCCAGAAAGTAAGTGCTATTGTTGTTTAGTCACTCAGTAGTGTCTGACTCTTTGTGACCCCATGGACTGTTAGCCCACCAGTCTCCTCTATCCATGGGATTTCCCAGGTAAGAATACTGGAGTGGATTGCCATTTCCCTCTCTAGGGGATATTCCCAACCCAGGGATCAAACCCATATCTCCTGCACTGGCAGGTGGATTCCTTACCACTCAGCAGCCAGGGAAGCAAAGAAGTACTAAAAATTATATTAAAAGATGGGTCTCAAAAATATACAAGCAACTCTGACAGCTCAATTCCAGAAAAATAAATGACCCAAATCAAAAAATGGGGCCAAAGAACTAAATAGACATTTCTCCAAAGAAGACATACAGATGGCTCACAAACACATGAAAAGATGCTCAACATCACTTCATTATCAGAGAAATGCAAATCAAAACCACTATGAGGTACCATTTCACGCCAGTCAGAATGGCCGCGATCCAAAAGTCTACAAGCAATGAATGCTGGAGAGGGTGTGGAGAAAAGGGAACCCTCTTACCACTGTTGGTGGGAATGCAAACTAGTACAGCCACTATGGAGAACAGTGTGGAGATTCCTTAAAAACTTGAAATAGAACTGCCTTATGATCCAGCAATCCCACGCTGGCATACACACTGAGGAAACCAGAAGGGAAAGAGACCACGTGTACCCCAATGTTCATCGCAGCACTGTTTATAATAGCCAGGACATGGAAGCAACCTAGATGTCCATCAGCAGACGAATGGATAAGAAAGCTGTGGTACATATACACAATGGAGTATTACTCAGCCATTAAAAAGAATTCATTTGAATCATTTCTAATGAGGTGGATGAAACTGGAGCCTATTATACAGAGTGAAGTAAACCAGAAAGAAAAACACCAATACAGTATACTAACACATATATATGGAATTTAGAAAAGATGATAACATAACCCTGTATACGAGACAGCAAAAGAGACACTGATGTATAGAACAGTCTTTTGGACTCTGTTGGGAGAGGAAGAGGGTGGGGATGATTGGGAGAATGGCATTGAACATGTATAATATCATATATGAAACAAGTCGCCAGTCCAGTTCGATGCACATACTGGATGCTTGGGCTGGTGCACTGGGATGACCCAGAGGGAAGGTATGGGGAGGGAGGAGGGAGGAGGGTTCAGGATGGGGAGCACATGTATACCTGTGGCGGATTCATTTTGATACATGGCAAAACCAATACTAAAAAAAAAGAAAAAAGAAAAAAAAAAAAGATGGGGGCATATCAAACCTGAAAGCTTTCAAGGACCAATGATGGAACCATGTGACCAATTAAGTAAGTGATATGAAACGAGTCGCCAGTCAGGTTCGATGCACGATACTGGATGCTTAGGGGCTTGGCTGCACTGGATGAGCCCAGAGGGACGGTATGGGGTAGGGAGGAGGGAGGAGGGTTACAGGATGGGGAGCAGCATGGTATACCTGTGGCGGATTTATTTTTGGATACATGGCAAAAACCAATACTAAAAAAAAAGAAAAAAGAAAAAAAAAGATGGGGCCATATCAAACCTGAAAGCTTTCAAGCACCAATGATGGAACCATGTGGACCAATAAAGTAAGTGGATATGATGGACTTAACCGAAAGAATCAAATTAAATGTCCCAACAATCCATACTGTTTATAAATAAAAACTGAAATAAATATGTGAAGGAGAGTAAGACAAGTTCGACTTTACCAGAATTCCAATTCAACAAAACATAGAAAGAAAGAAGAAGCCAGAGAGTCATATTGAAACTTACCACTGTAAATTACTTGCTGAAAAGCAAGACCCCTGAAAGAGTGTTAAAATCAGGAGGCAAGTGATAAAGAATGAAATAATGCCATTGCAGCAACATATATTGACTTAAGAGATTATCACATTAGGTGAAGTAAGGCAGACACAGGGAAAGACAAATATTAATATCATATGATATCTTCCCTGGTGGCTCAGAGGGTAAGCCTCTGCCTACAATGCGGGAGACCCAGGTTCATCCCTGGTCAGGAAAATCTCCTGGAGAAGAATGGCAATCCATTCCAGTATTCTTGCCTGGAAAATCCCACGGATATAGGAGCCTGGTAAGCTACAGTCCATGGTGTCGAAAAGAGTTGGACACGACTGAGTGACTTCACTTTCACTTTTCACTTTCATGATATCATTTATATGTGGGACCTAGAATATCATACAAATGAACTTATTTACAAACAGAAACAGACTCACAGATATAGAGAACAACTTTATAGTTACTAAAGAGGAAAGTGGGGTGGTGTGGGGAGGGATAAATTAGAGTTTGGGATTGGCAAATGCCAGCTACTGTGTATAAAATAGATGAACAAGGTGCTCCTGGGAACAGGGAAGTATATTCAATATCTTCTAATAAACTACAATGGAAAAGAAAAAGTCAGGGGGCAAGAGTTTAAGCACAAACAGGATATTTGCATAGGCTCAAAGTATCTCTCCTCAAATGTTTAATAACTGCAAGAGGAAAAAGAGTGTGTTTATGGTGGAGAATCCTGACAAATACCACCTTTGCCAAGTGATCAATGTTAACACCACCAGTAACACATATAAAAATCATGTACCCCTAATATGATGCATGGAACAGGGCACCGTTTTGTGTATCATTCCCCAAACTGCATAACCTCAATCTCATCACAAGGAAACATCACACATACCCCCAGTGGAGGGACTTCTATAAAATAACTGACGAGCACTCTTCAAAAGCATCAAGTCCATTAAAGAGGATGGGGGAAGGCTAAATGAAATGGTGGAATGCTGGAATAGGAGAAAAAACCCAACAGTAGTGGGAAAAAGTAGTGAAGTACAAACAAACTCTGTAAATTTAATATATTGTACTAAGGTGATTTTCTAGCTTACATAATATTCAATAGTTTTTAGATGTTAACAAAAGAGGGAGTGGGTAAAGCATACACAACAACTCTCTATTTTGCAACTCTTCTCAGTCTAAAATTACCTAAAATAAAATATTTACCCCCAAACCATAAAACCCTCATTTCTCCCACACATACCTTACTTTAGCAACAGAAAAAGCTATTAAAGAGCAATTTTGCTGCAAGAGCATGCTATCACATTTTAGACTACTGAATCATTTCCAAATCCTCTTTTCATCTTTTAAATTGGGTCGGATCCTGGAGTCCCTTTTTCCCCCTCTCCTTCCTTCTTCAAATTTCTAAATCAGGATTTCCCACTGACTGCATGCAGCTGGCCGTGTCTCCCGCACAGTTCCACACCCTGCCGAGAAGCAAGGCCTCAAGTTTGGGGGCTGTGCCCCTTCTCTCCTCCACTGCAGGTCGGCGGAAAGTGGGTTCCCCAGAGGTACTACCTGTTAGGATGTCTGCAAACCCTTCTAGAAATTTCGTTGAGTAAAGCATGCAGAGGATCTCACCCAGAGCAAGACTTGTGAGGCTTCATGTTAAGGGACCCCAGTAGTCTCATTTTTGCGGAAATCACTCCCGTCCCTGAATGTAATAATAAACTATTAATTGTTAATGAAATTAAAGCCATCTGCTGCTTGTGAACAAGCTGCCAAACTGCGACATTTCATAATGCTGTCTACATCCTTCTATCTTCCCACAAGGCAGAGTTATTATTTTTTTTTAATCTGAAGGCAGATATTTACCTCATTAAGTGTTGGTGTTAGCTGTTGTATGAGGAGACTGTCCTTGACTTTCAGTTAGTACACAAGGGAAAGCCAATTTTTGATTAATATAAAATGCTTGCTGATTGATAATAAGAATCATTGGAAATGATAACTACTCTAAAAAAATAGTCAGGGGAAGAACAGGCTACTTACCGAAAAAAGAGGGAGTGAGTGGGTCAGGGCGAGAACCCAGAGACCACGAAAACTAGGTACTCAGGCAGACACCATCTAGGTGGGAATGCTATTAATAGACTCAAGACACTTTGGAAATATTTATCTTGGAGGCTCAGGGATTCCTGAGACTTTGGGGATGAGAGAATTAGCATCACTGTCCCTTTCTCCGGGCCTTAAGTCAGCTTCGTACAGCATCTGGGCACCCCTCAACCTGGCTAGTCAGCTCTGAATGCCTCTGCCCAACAGCTCAACGCAGAGGCTAAGTCCCAAACCAGTAGCCATCTGAACTTTTGCCCCAGGGGATGACAGACAGCTTGTAATTGTGGATCTGAATCCAAATGAGAATGCTCTCCTGACAGTAAACCACTAGTTACAAAGGCTTCGAATGAACTATCATATCTGGATATAAGATCAGCTCCCTGGTACCTGCCTGTGATTGTCCAGCAAGCCTCTTAGTATCCCCATCTCTCATGGCAGGAGGAAAATGTACACCCAAGCCCTCCAGGCCCGATAGCAGGGCTGTACATACCTCAACTCACTTCACCCCCACCATGACCCCAAGAAGTGGCTTCCTGTCCAGGGCCTTGTGCTTCTCCTAATGGGCACCTGGCCATCTCCATGGCCAGCGAGTGGGTAGTGGATGTGGGAGTGGGGGGCTGGACTGGGCTTCCAGGTTGCCATCACATGGGGTCTTGAGTAGCTACATCTCGATGCCTCTCTTCAGGCAGCTAGGGGAAGCCTTGCCTAAACTTCAGTGCGTTAGATCTCTGCTGCTACAAGTCACCACAAACTTGGGGCATCAGCAATGCCCATTTATCACCTCTCAGTTTCTGTGGGTCAGGAGTCTAGGCATGGTTTGGTTGGATCTTCTCCTCAGGGTCCAAAGGATACAACCAGGCTGTAAGTTGGGCTGGGTTCTCATCTGGGGACTTTACCGGAGAAAACCTGCTTCTGAGTTTACTGAAGTTATTAGCAGTACCAACCCTGGTGGCTGTGGGACTCAGGGCTCCGGGCTATTGCTGGGCGCCATGCTCAGCTTCTAGAGGTCACACACTGCCCCACCATGTGGTCATCTCTCATCATGGCAGCTTACTATTTCAAAGCCACACAGAGTCTCTTTCTTCAGTCTTCTAAGTTACCTGCTAACATCTATCACTTTCGCACATACTGTAACCCAGCCAAGGGAGTGACATCATAGTCTCTAACATCTTCCATTGATTGGAAGCAAGACACAGGTGCCACCTACACTGAAAGGGAAAGGATGTACAATGATGTGATATGAGGATTTCTGTAGTTTTGTCTCCCACACTCAGACACTTCCTTTGTATTTGATTCAGATTATAGGATTTGTTTTCCTTTTTGATCCATCTTGCAGAGTCTGAACTTGGCCTAGATTTCTGTTACTGATCCCCAATTGCTTACCCCCCTACACTCTCTCTTTCCAGATGCTCTTATACAATGTAACTGAACATATCAGTGGCAACCAGCTTTCATGAATGAATGCCATCTACAGTCTAAGGACACCAACTGAGAAAGGGTTAGAGTGAGAAACCAATCGTCTAAGGTCACACAGATTACAATACAGGTGAAATGTGACCTGGGTCCACTTTGATTCCAAATCCAATCAATGCCTATTAGGATAGCGATAATAATTCCTTACATCTCCAGGATCAATAGCAAAATAACGCGTTAAATTGCAATTAGTAAATTCAACCGTACTATGGAAATATCTACTACAATTTTCATTCACTGAGTTGCCATATGATCCACCAATTTTACACCTGGGCAAAGGGAGGATGAAAATATAATTGAGGGAAATACGCACACCACTATGTTAATAGTAGCAGTATTCCCAACACACAAGAAATAGAAAAAAAAAAACATAAATTTAACAACAAAAGACGGATGCATAAAGATGTGGCACATATATACAATGGAATATACATGATTTTGACTAATAGGATTTGGAGAAAATGGATGAATATTAATTAAAACTAAAAGTGAAGTCAGAAAATCAAACATCATATGATACCATGAATATGGTATCACTTTTGCCATGTGAGAGAAACGTGTCAGCAATGAGGCCACCCGCACTCCCTAGCTGTGTTATTTCAAATCTCTTTAGGAAATGACAATCTCCACACCAAGGCAGGCCTTGAACCAGGAAACAACACAAGTGCACCCAGGGATGGGGGACAGATTGGGCTGGAAGAGCTTTGAAAAGTCACCTGGTCTTCACCTGTCCCCGCAGGGGTTTTCCCACCTCCAGCCTCTGTCCTTAGAGTTGCCTTACCTTTGGACCACAGCACCTTCAGACCAGCAGAAAAGAGGGGTGGGATTGCTTGCTGGGGCAGAGGATACTGGGAAAAAAGGGAGGAGACACAGCCCCCACGCAGTTTGTTCTGGCTCTTTACACACTCATTTACAGCCATGGAAGGCAACTTTCATGAAGGTTCTTGTTCCCCAAGAGACACATGTACCCCAGTGTTCATCACAGCACTGTTTATAATAGCCAGAACATGGAAGCAACCTAGATGTCCATTGGCAGATGAATGGATAAGAAAGCCGTGGTACATATACACAATGGAGTATTACTCAGCTATTAAAAGGAATGCATTTGAATGAGTTCTAATGAGGTAGATGAAACTGGAGCCTATTATACAGAGCGAAGTAAGTCAGAAAGAAAAACACCAGTATAGTATATTAATGCATATATATGGAATTTAGAAAGATGGTAATTATGACCCTATATTCGAGATAGCAAAAGAGACACAGATATAAAGAACAGACTTTTGGACTCTGTGGGAGAAGGTGATGGAGGGATGATTTAAGAGAATAGCATTGAAACATGTATATTACCATATGTGAAATAGACTGCCAGTCAAGGTTTGATGCATGAGACAGGGCACTCAGGGTATTGGGATGACACAGAGGGATGAAATGGGGAGGGAGGTGGGAGGGGGGTTCAGGATGGGGGACACATGTACACCCATGGCTGATTTACACCAATGTATGGCAAAAACCACTACAATATTGTAAAGTAATTAGCTTCTAATTAAAATAAATTAATTAATTAAAAAATAACCCAACATCTAAGGAATATAAGCACTCCTTAAGAAATCACACTGAGTGAACTATACTGAAGAAGGCCAAATTAAAGAACCATACAGAACAAGAATTTAAAGTATGTTTATTATACATCCTCAGTGTGATAAGAATTTTTAAAACATGAAGCTTCAGTAAGTTGCTATACTAAAAGAATCAAGTACAAATATTGAGCATGAGAAAGAAAATTTGCCCCAAATCTAGTCAAAGAATGTTTTGTGTCATGTAATTAAAATTTCATATCAAACAAGAAAAAAGAAAGAGTCAGAGGCTCTTCCAGGCTGAGAAACTGACACCTTCACTTTCACAGTTATAGAATAGATAGCTAATAAGGACCTATTGTATAGCACATGGAACTCTACTCAATACTCTGTAATATTCTCTATACGGGAAAGTAATAAAAAAAATAGAGGATATGTGTATGTATGTATGTATATATATATACATATATATATATATATATATAACCGATTCACATTGTTGTACACCTGAAACTAACACAACATTGTAAGTCAATTGTACTCTAATAAAAATTCAAAAATAAACTGCACCTGAAAAAAAAAAAAGAAAAGAAAATCAAGAAGTGCTGCCGCCTTGTGGGCATTTCTCCCAAAAGCACAATTCAAATCCAGGCTTCTGGGAACTGAATCCTCCCAAGGCCTTAGGGGCTGTAAATGACGCCTGCTCTCAAAAATGGGCCTTGAGAAGGATACTCAAGGAAAACGATGAAAGGGACAGGTTGTCAGGAAGCCTATTTCAGCCAGGAAAATTTACTCACCCACATTATAAGAGGAAAAGTGTAGAATCACAGGAAATCATCCCACCTAGCATCTCTTTCCTGACAAACGCAAACAAAAGGTCATAGGGGGAACCACCTGCTCCCAGGCAAGGGCGTCCATCATCACTGAGTCTGCACACAGGTATACTTGGGAGGGCCGACAGCAAGGGGACCATTCTAGCCCACTGGCATGGGTGTAACTGGAACCAGCCACAGTGGGGACATCATGAGAGGACATAACGCCAAAAGGACCAGACCTAGCATATGGTGCCACACTCTCCCCATGGGGTGTACACGTGGAGACACCTCCACTGAAAAAGGCGTGCATCCCGATGGTCCCTGTCGCACTATTTTAAAGAGGCCAAACATGGAGGCAACAATTATCTCCTGGACATGACTGCATCCAGGAGATGCGACGCCCAGTTACAAGCTCATGTTCCTCGGCCATAGATCAGAATGAAGTCTTTGAGCTGCATGGATGGATCCAACTAAATGAAGGAATGCACACAGTGGGAGACAAAAACCTCACCACAGAACCATTCATAGGTGAACTCGACCACCTGAAACAGATGGACTTATTTAAAAAGGAGGAACAGACACAGAGTTAGCAAACAGACCTAGTGTTACCAAGGGGACAAAAGATGGAGGCATAAAACAGGAGGATGCACTTACCCTACACACACTCACATATGTAAACTAGGTCACCAAAAAAAACTTACTTACCATATAGCACAGAGAACTGTGGTCCACGACACTGTGTAATACCCTATCCATGCAAGGATCTAGAAAAGACCGGATATACCTCCACCTATGCTTGAATCAAGGTGTTGTACAAATGCAACAAACACATCATTGTCCATCAACTATACTCCAACGTGAATAGACATTATTTAACTGCTGTAAAAAACGACTACATTGAAACATGTATAATATCAAATATGAAACGAGTCGCCAGTCCAGGTTCAATGCATGATACTGGATGCTTGGGGCTGGTACACTGGGACGACCCAGAGGGATGGTACAGGGAGGGAGGAGGGAGGAGGGTTCAGGATGGACAACACGTGTATACCTGTGGCAGATTCATGTTGATATATGGCAAAACCAATACAATATTGTAAAGTTAAAAAAAAAAAAATGACTACTCTAGTCCCCTCAGGCCTGGGGAATCAGACTTGGGTCACATCGCTGGAGCCTGAGCAGCTTCGCCTCCCTCGGCTGGATGCTCCTGGGGCTGAGCACGATGTGCACCCATGATCCTCTCACCTTAGACCTGTCTGTACTCCCTTCTGGAGCAAAGCACAATCTCCAGACCCAGTTTGTCCCCGCAGGATTCAAATAATCCTAGGGCAACCAGAGAATGCAGGACATATTGGGATGGAAGAGCTTTGCAAAGCTGGCTGGTCTGCACTTCTCCCATTGTGGGGGTTCCCACCGCTGGCCTCGGACCTTAGAGTCACCTTACCTCTGGAAGGCGGCACCTTCAGAGGAGCAAATGGAGAGGTTAGGATTGGTCTCAGAGTGGGGATGGATTGGAGGGGCTGAACAGTAATGAGGATACTACAAAGAAAACACAGCCCACTGGCAGTGTGCTCTGGCACTTATCGCTCACATTTACAACCCAGCAAACCAATTTTCAGGAAGGCTCTCCTTCCCCAAATAGAGGGTTGAAAATCAGGAAGTGCTGCCGTCTTATGCCTGTTTCTCACAGCAACACCACTCAACCTGGGGCTTCTGGGAACGGAATACTCAGAAGGCTTAAGGGGTTGTAAGTAACACCTGTCTTCAAGCATGGCACTTGTACTGGATACAACCACAAACTCCAGGAGGGACAGGCTTTCAAGAAGCGCTTTTCAACTGGGAAATTTTACTCACTCTAAGTATAAAAGGAAAAATATAAAATCACAGGGAATTAGGGCAGCCAGAACCCAACACTTGTCTCTCCATGATGCAAAGAACATTCCAAGGAGGAATCACCTGCTGCCAGTCAAGGTGGCCTACATCAAACACTCTGCACACATTTTGTGTTGGGGAGGAATAAAACAGAGGGATCGCTCCTAGCACACTCTTAGGTGGGAAACTGGAATCAGCCATAGTGGGGAACAGCGTGGGGAGACTTAACGCCTGAATAACTGAGGTAGCCTTTGATGCGGCACTCCTCCCCACTATATGTATGCTTGAAGACACCTCTGGTACAAAAGACATGTGAACCCCAACAATCCCTGCCACCCTTTTTAAAAGAGGCAAGCTGTGATTCAACCATAATGTCTCTGACAGATGATTGCATCCAGGAGATGAGATGCCCAGTTATAAGTGGGTGTAGCTCAGCCATAGGTCAGAATGAAATGAAACCATCTGCAGCTACAGGGATGGGTCCTACTAAGTGGAAGAAATCAGACAGAGGAAGACAAAGACTGCACGCTATCATTCAGAGGTGAAATTGACCACCTGAAACAGACAAATTCATTCAAAAAGGAGGAATAAACACAGAGTAAGCAAACAGACTTAGTGTCAACCAGGGGACAAAAGAGTAGGGATAAAACATGAGGATGCACTTCCCATGCACACTCACATATGTAAACTAGGTCCACTTTCTTTAAGGTCCAGCTCTCACACCCATACATGACTACTGGAAAACCATAGCTTTGACTAGATGGACCTTTTTGGAGAAAGTAGTGTCTCTGCTTTTTATTATGCTGTCTAGGTTGGTCATAAGTGGCAGGAGGAAACAAATAAGTGTCAATTTTTCCCTGCATTGGGGTCTTTTCCAATGAGTCAGTTCTTTGCAACAGGCGGCCAAAGTACTGGAGCTTCAGCTTCAGCATCAGTCCTTCCAATGAGTATTCAGGGTTGATATCCTTTAGGATTGACTGGTTTGATCTCCTTGCATCCAAGGGACTCTCAAGAGTCTTCTCCAGCATCAATTCTTCCATTCTCAGGCTTTTTTATTGTACAGATCTCACATCCATACACGACTACTGGAAAAACCATAGCTTGACTATATGGATCTTTGTCGGCAAAGTAATGTCTCTGCTTTTTAATTCGCTATCTAGGTTTTTCGTCCAAGGAGCAAGTGTCTTTTAATTTCAAGTGAAAGAGGACAGTGGAAAAGTTGGTGTAAAACTCAACATTCCAAAAACTAAGGTCATGGCATATTGTCCCATCACTTCATGGCAAATAGATGGGGAAACAACGGATACAGTGAGGGACTTTATTTTGGGGGGCTGCAAAATCACTGCAGATGGTGACTGCAGCCATGAAATGAAAAGACGCTCGCTCCTTGGAAGAAAAGCTATGACCAACCTAAACAGCATATTGAAAATAGAGACATTACTTTGCCAACAAAGGTCCATCTAGTCAAGGCTATGGTTTTTCCAGTAGTCATGTATGGATGTGAGAGCTGGACCATAAAGAAAGCTGAGCACCAAAGAATTGATGCTTTTGAACTGTGTTGTTGGAAAAGACTCTTGAGAATCCCTTGGACTGTAAGGAGGTCAAACTCATCCATCGTAAAGGAAATCAGTTCTGAATATTCATTCATTGGAAGTACTAATGCTGAAGCTGAAACTCCAATACATAGGCCACCTGATGCAAAGATATGACTCATTGGAAAAGACCCTGATGCTGGGAAAGATTGAAGGCAGAAGGAGAAGGGGCCGACACAGGGTGAGATGGTTGGATGGCATTACCGACTGGATGGTCATGAGTTTAAGCAAGATCCAGGAGTGGTGATGAACAGGGAAGCCTGGTGTGCTGCAGTTCATGGGGTCACAAAGAGTCGGACATGACTGAGCAACTGAACTGAGCTGATACTTTCCTGTGTACATACACAGGCAGGACAAGCTACAATTATGTTGATGCCCCCAAGGACTTCCCTGTAGCTCAATTGGTAAAGAGTTTGCCCGCAATGCAGGAGACCAGAGTTCGATCCCTGGGTTGGGAAGATCCTCTGGAGAAAGAAATAGTAATCCACTCCAGTAGTCTTGCCTGGAGAATTCCATGGACAGAGAAGCCTCGTGGGCTACAGTTGGTGGGGTCGCAAAGAGTTGGACACGACTGAGCGACTAACACACACACACCACACACACAGATAAATATATAGTTTATTATGTGTGATAATGTTAATCAGTTCTCTTAAGGCCAGTTCTTGGAAGTATGCTAGGCATAGACTTGGGACTGAGAGCGTAACAGGCAGGAGGGTTAGAGGGTCCCCAAGCCGAGGAAATAGGCAGCAAGTGTCAGAATTTTCTCCCCCTCTCTTAAGCGGCAGGAGGAAACAAACTACAAGTGTCAGACTTTTTTTCCTTCTCTATACAAAGTAAAAGGAGGTTTCTTTTAAAATTCCGCATTTCCATGATGATACCTGTTACCACCTGAACTTAACTTCTCTCAAACCTTTAGCTAACCAATGTGTTTATCCTATGGAAATACTTCTCTTAAGCAATGTTATTGAACTTATTTCATTATTTACTTTAAACTCTGTCTTTCTTCAAGTAGGTTCCACCCAAGACTCAGAGGGGATAATAGCTCAACAAACCAGTATGTTTTACTCATGGAAATGTTCACTTAAGCTATGTTAATTAAACTATGTATTTGCTTGGAAACCAGCCTTTCTTCAAGATTCATGTGAATTGTTTTATGGATCAGGATGACTCATCTTGTGCCAAATGCATGTTGTGGGTGAGGGGCCTGGTGCCACTCTCTCAGTTTCGAGGCATTCCTTTCTCTAATGAGCAGCTTGCTGATAGGGCTTCCCTGGTGGCTCAGAGGTAAAGCCTCTGTGTGCAATGTGGGAGACCCAGGTTTGAGCCCTGGATCAGGAAGCTCCCCTGGAGAAGGAAATGCCAACCCACTCCAGTACTCTCGCCTGGAAAGTTCCATGGGCTACAATCCATGGGGTCGCAAAGAGTTGGACACAACTGAGCGACTTCACTTTCACTTTTGACTTTTCAATAGGTATATAACTTCTTGCTCTAAACAAACAAGGGTGCACTCTTTCTGCCGCCTTCTGATGTCTATGTCAGAAGCTTTCTCTATCTCTTTCATACTTTAATAAAAACTTTACTACACAAAGCTCTGAGAGATCAAGCCTTGTCACTGGCCCTGGATCGAATTCCTCTCTGCAGGCCAAGAATCCTGGCGTCACTCACGGCTCATAGGGACAACCTTTCAGTATTGGCTCAAGATGAAGCATTTTATGGCATGGCTGCAGTCAGGTCATCAGGCAGTTCGCCTTTTCCCTCTGGAGGCAGTTACAGTATCTGTAAAACTCAGAAATGTGGGACTTCCCTTGTGATCCAATGGTTAGGAATTTGCCTTCAAATGCAGGGGACATGGGTTTGATCCCTGGTCAGGGAAGTGAGATCCCACAAGTTATACAGCAGCTAAGCCTGCGTGCCACATCAAAAGATCCCACATCCACAACAAAGATCCCGTGTGCCACAACTAAGACTTGATGCACTCAAATAAATATTTTTCAAAAAGAAAAGAGGAAAAGGGAAAATGGTACGGAGACAGATGAAAAGAAATGGGTCATGAGTTAATAACTGATGAACTTCAGTGATGAGCACGTGAGTTTTATTATTCTCTTTTCTTTACTTTTGTGTATGCTTGATCAATTACCGCAATCAAAAATTTAAAATATAGACTTAAAAAGACAAAAGGATGAGTGAACTATAATGCCATCTAGCATAGCAGGAAGTCAGCAGAGAATGTCTAAAGTTGAGAACTACATTAAAAAGTTAATATAGATATAAGCACAGTATTTACAAAGATCGAGGCAAACTATCAGACAAACTGAAACTAGAAACGCTGAAAATGAGAAAGGGATGCTGATGGGAAGGGCATAGGACCTTTGATTTGTATTATGTGCCTTTTGTTCTCCCTGACTTTCATTCCGGGTTGAATTGTGTCTGCCCACAACCCACTGCCCCAAAAAAGATTTTTTGAAGTCCTCATCCCTAATAATTCCACATGTGACCTTATCTGGAAATACGGTTATTACAGAGGTAATCAAGGTAAAATCAGGTCAGTAAGGTGGAATGTAATCTAATGTGACTGATGTCCTTATAAAAAGGGGGAAATTTGCACCCAGAAGGCAGGCACATACAGAAAGAAAATGTCAACCTGAAGATGGAGGATTGGAATGATGCATCGACAAGACAATGAATAGCAAAAAATGCCAGTAAACCACCAGCAGCTGGATGGGGTAAGGAAAGATCCTTCTCTTACTGGTTTCAGAAGGTGCAAAGCTCTGCAAATACCTTGATTCCAGACTTCCTGTTTCCATATAGTGAGAGAATACATTTTTGTTGTTCTAAGCCATGTAGTTTGTGGTATTTAGTCACAGTAACCCTAGAAAAGAAACACAACTTAAAAACAGTTCAAAATGCAATGCGATTGATGAGCTATGCTGAAGGTAAGCTAAAATAGAAAATTACTTGCACCAGTTGGCATAATTCTATTGGTTTTGTTATTATTTCGCTGGGAAGTAGCAGCAGAAGGACAAGAGTGAGAGCAAATGCAGGGGGCTCATGAGAGAGCAGCTTGGGTGACAGTGGTTAAGAGTGAGGGCATGAGAGAACTGATTTTAGTCAGAGTGGGATCCCAAAGTTTAAGATGTTTGAGGTGGAGCAGATCGTGAGAATGAAAAGTCGAGAATGTGGCCGTGCAGCTGGGGAGCTGAGGTGCAGAGAAGAGAGATTGTCAGAGGCAAGGGAGAAGTCAAGGACCTATGAGTAACGTGGGCTGCCCAGGTAGACACTAAAATCACCCAGGATGATGGCAGGACTCAGGATGCCAAGGACACCAGTGAGCCAGGTGCCTGAGTCTTCCATGAATGAAGAAGGACCAATAAGTGCTGTGTAACCACAATCTCAGTGGCTGTAAAGACCACCCATTTATTACCTCATAGCTTCTTTGGGTCAGAAGTCTGGGTGCAGGTTAACTGGGTCTTCTGCTCAGGGTTTCACAAAGCTGCAGTCGATGTGCTAGCCAGGGCTATGTTCTCATCTGAGGCCCTGGGTTCTCTTCCAACTGATTCTTATTGTTGACAGAGTTCAGTTTCTTGGGGTATAGGACCGAGGTCCTCATTTTCTTGCTGGCCATCATCCAAGAATTGCTCTCAGCTCCTAGATACCACTTACAGTTCCTTGCCACACAGCCCTCTTACAGGTGCTCTCACATGGTAGTCTACTTCATCAAGGCCAGCAAGGGGAAGCTCTCTAATGCGGGGAAAGCCTGGCCCTCTTTTGTAAAGATCACCTGATGAGGTCAGAATCACACAGGATAATCTCCCTTTTGATTAAGTGAAAGTCATCTGATTAGGGACCTTAATTATATCTGCAAAAATTCCTACACCTCCCACACACACTATTGTTGGCAAACAAGTAGTCCATTCCACCCATACAACATATATTCAAGGAGAAGGGATTATACACGGACATATATACGGGGGGGGGGGGGGGGGCGGGGGGGACGGGTAGAAAACTTGGAGGCCATACAGAATTTGACCTACCACAAACGAGCCCTATCTGGAACCTCGACTCCACCAGAGAACAGACATTTTAATTCCACATTGCTCCAGTTACTTCTTACTAATGACTAATTATTGCTATCCAGCAACTTGGGATTTTCTCCTCCTAGCAGGCTATCACCTAAATTCTGTGAGCCTTAGTTTCCTGGCATCTGGAGAAACAAAGAATCTGGCCCCTGTCATTGGCCACTGTATACGCCAGCATCCACTGGACTGTGATGTAGCAGTACATCCCATGTGGCCCTCGAAGACAGCACATCTTCATGCTGGCTTCCAATGAGGTGTCGTCATCCTAGCCTGGTTCCTAGCTACACCGTCCACAGCAACATCCTTTGGAGGGTGACTTTTTCTTTCTCTGCCACAATCACTACTTCTTCTTGGGGACACAGGTAAGTTCAGCTGCTTTCCTATGCTACTTTAGTGCCACAGGAAGCACAGGGAGCTGCCTCCGGCAATTCCACAGCAGAGCCATGCTGGTGGGAGAGGACTTCTAAGACTGAACACTGTTCAGGGTACAGTCCAGCGAGGGATCACAAGTTCCTCTGACCTGGGATTTCTATCATCCTCCCACCTTTGACCCTAACTCCTGGGGTGAGGGCATAACACATGGGTCTGTTGGTCAACATCCCCAAATATCCTGCCACAGCAGAAGGATGAGGATTCAGGGAGAATTCAAGGTTTGTTTCAATCCGATCTGGGATCTTCAGATGGGCACTCCGTAAAGTCAACCTCTGCCTCTTCCATTCACTGCTGTATGCACAGGGCTGGCACAATGTGTTGGACTTCGAGGAATCACTGAGATGAGCAGCACAATCAGAAGTACTTGAGTGAGAAGGCAGAGCAGCCAAGATTGTGCTCAGCGCGCTGCCAGTGAGGGCTCTCACCCTGCACAGAGCAGCAGGTAGCACCCTTGTCTCTGGGCATGTGAACTGAATCTGAGGAGCCCAATGTGGACTGCAATTGCTACCACAAGTGCTGGGCACCAAGGGCCCCGTTCCAGGCAGTGACTGTCTCAGGATGTGCTAGACGGGTCTCTAACTGCCTGGGGAGTGGCTGGTGCACGGATCTGGATCTGGGCTGCCAGGAGGTGGATGATACAGCAGGACTAGCCTGGTTTCTGCAGCTTCCCAGGTGGCACTAGTGGTGAAGAACCCGCCTGCCAATGCAGGAGACATGAGAGACACAGGTTTGATCCCTGGGTCAGGAAGATCCTCCATCATAGGAAATGGCAACTCACTCCAGTATTCTTGCCTGGAGAATCCCATGGACAGAGGAACCTGGTGTGCTACAAAGTGTCAGACAGGACTGTAGAGACTTAGCACACACACAGCCTGGTTTCTAGCTGCGGACTCCTGGAGGGAGTGAAAGTGAATTGAATCACAACCAGAACCTGATACTGCTGAAGTAAAACCCAGTGGAACATGAGGGCACAGAAGAAGGACTGGGCACCACTGCAACCTTGACATTTGCTGAGCTTCGGGCTTCCCTGGTGAACTGATGTTTTTGAACTGTGGTGTTGGAGAAGACTCTTGAGAGTCCCTTGGTCTGCAAGGAGATCCAACCAGTCCATCCTAAAGGAAATCAGTCCTGAATGTTCATTGGAAGGACTGATGCTGAAGCTGAAACTCCAATACTTTGGCCACCTGATGTGAAGGACTGACGCATTGGAAAAGATCCTGATGCTGGGAAAGATTGAAGGTGGGAGGAGTAGGGGATGACAGAGGATGAGATGGTTGGATGGCATCACTGACTCGATGGACATGAGTTTGAGTAAGCTCCGAGAGTTGGTGATGGACAGGGAGGCCTGGCGTGCTGCAGTCCATGCAGTCACAGAGTTGGATACGACTGAGTGACTGAACTGAACCGAACTGATTCCTGAGTCTGTAAAAATATCCACCAGATATACCAGCCAGCAAATGCCTGACCTTTCTTAAAAAAGTACTATCTCAACAGATACAAAGAAGAGACTAAATATAGGACTGGAGTATGAGATAGATTGAAACATAGTAATAGCAAATACTCTAACAATTTAAGTATATATATGGTGGCTCAATGGCAAAAGAATCTGCCTGCAATGCAGGAGATTCAAGAGACTCGAGTTCAATCCCTAGGTCAAGAAGATCCCCTGGAGAAGGAAATAGCAAACCACTCCAGTATTCTTGCCTAGAGAATCCCATGGACAGAGGAGCTGGTGTGCCACGTCTGGGCTGCAAAAAAGTTGGACACGACTGACGCAATTGAGCAAAAGCAGTGTAGCCCAAGAATTAATATATAGCTAAAAATCCAAACATACACCCACATATACATGTTTAGTGCATACATTGTGGTTTGTGCATGTATGAGTATATAAGCACTGCTGCTACTGCTGCTGCTAAGTCCCTTCAGTCATGTCCGACTCCGTGCGACCCCATAGACGGCAGCCCATCAGGCTTCCCTGTCCCTGGGATTCTCCAGGCAAGACCACTGGAGTGGGTTGCCATTTCCTTCTCCAATGCATGAAAGTGAAAACTGAAAAGTGAAAGTGAAGTCTCTCGGTCGTGTCCGACTCTCAGCGACCCCATACACTGGAGCCCACCAGGCTCCTCAGTCCGTGGGATTTTCCAGGCGAGAGTATAACCATTTTTCTTTTTTAATGTCACTCAGTCGTGTCTGACTCTTTGTGAACCCATGGACTATACAGTCCATGGAGTTTTCCAGGCCAGAATACTGGAGTGGGTAGCCTTTCCCTTCTCCAGGGGACCTTTCCAACCCAGGGATTGAGCCCAGGTCTCCCACATTGCAGGTGGATTCTTCACCAGCTGAGCCACAAGGGAAGCCCAAGAATACTGGAATGGGTAGCCTATCCCTTCTCCAGCAGATCTTCACAACCCAGGAGTTGAACCAGGTCTCCTGCATTGCACACAGATTCTTTACCAACTGAGCTATGAGGGAAACATATAATCTACACACATATATACATACAAATCTGACAGACACCTCATAGACATGTGAAATGTATTCATCAATATGAATGAGGATTAAACAGTGAAAAGGACAGCACTCCCACAGGATCAACTCTTATGGCTGAATGGTGAAGAATTGATGCTTTCGAACTGTGGTGTTGGAGAAGACTCTTGAGAGTCCCCTGGACAGCGAGGAGATCAAATCAGTCAGTTGTAAGGAAATCAACCCTGAATACTCATTGGAAGGACTGATGCTGAAGCTGAAACTCCAATAGTTTGCCCTCTCATGCGAAGGACTGATTCATTGGAAAAGACCCTGATGCTGGGAAAGATTGAAGGTGGGAGGAGTAGGGGACGACAGAGGATGAGATGGTTGGATGGCATCACCAACTCGATGGGCATGAGTTTGAGTAAGCTCCGAGAGTTGGTGATGGACAGGGAGGCCTGGCGTGCTGCAGTCCATGCGGTTGCAGAGTCGGATACGACTGAGTGAACTGAACCAAACTGATTCCTGAGTCTGTGCAAATATCCACCTGATATACCAGCCAGCAAAGGCCTGACCTTTCCTTAAAAGTACTATCTCAACAGATACAAAGAGACTAAATATAGAACTGGAGTATGAGATAGATTGAAACATAGCAATAGCAGATACTCTAACAATTTAAGTATATATATGGTGGCTCAATGGTAAAAGAATCTGCCTGCAATGCAGGAGATGCAAGAGACTCGAGTTTAATCCCTGGGTCAAGAAGATCCCCTGGAGAAGGACATAACAAACCACTCCAGTATTCTTACCTAGAGAATCCCATGGACAGCGGAGCTGGTGTGCTACAGTCCATAGGGATGCAAAAAGTTGGACGTGACTGAACAATTGAGTAGCAGCAGTGTAGTCCTAAAATTAATATATAGCTAAAATCCAAGCATACATCCACATATACATGTTCAGTACATACACTGTGGTTTGTCCATGTATGAGTATATAAGCACATATAACCATTTTTCTTTTTTAAAATCACTCAGTTGTGTCTGACTCTTTGTGAACCCATAGACTATACAGTCCATGGAATTCTCCAGGCCCAGAATACTGAAGTGGGTAGCCTTTCACTTCTCCAGGGGATCTTCAAACCAGGGATCGAACCCTGGTCTCCCTCATTGCAGGTGGATTCTTCACCAGCTGAGCCACAGGGAAGCCCAAGAATACTGCAGTGGGTAGCCTATCCCTTCTCCAGCAGATCTTCCAACCCAGGAATTGAACTGGGTCTCCTGCACTGCGGCAGATTCTTTCCAACTGAGCTATGAGGGAAACATCTAATCTACACAAATATTATACATACAAATCTAAC
Source organism: Bos indicus x Bos taurus (assembly GCF_003369695.1). Classification (NCBI taxonomy): domain Eukaryota; kingdom Metazoa; phylum Chordata; class Mammalia; order Artiodactyla; family Bovidae; genus Bos; species Bos indicus x Bos taurus. The sequence continues at coordinate 56,011 of NW_020867528.1, read as the reverse complement.
ACACACCTCATAGACATTTGAAATGTATTCAGCAATATGAATGAGGATTTAAACATTCATTGTGGAGTAAAAAGGATAGCACTCCAACAGGATTAATTCTTATCACTGAGCTCTGAAAGATTTGAATGCTTTGAACTGTGGTGGTGGAGAAGACTCTTGAGAGTCCTTCGGACAGCAAGGGGATCAAATCAGTCAATCCTAAATGAAATCAACCCTGAATAGAATACTCATTGGAAGGACTGATGCTGAAGTTGGAACTCCGATACTTTGGCCACTTGATGCAAAGAGCCAACTCAATTGGAAAAGACTGATGCTGGGAACAATTGAAGGCAGAAGGAGAAGGGAACGACAAGAGGATGAGATGGTTGGATGGCATCATCTACTCAATGGACATGAATCTGTGTAGGTTCTGGGGGTTTGGTGATGGACAGGGAAGCCTGGCATGCTACAGTCCCTGGAGTCCCAAAGAATCAGACACGACTGAGTGAATGAACAACAACCAACAGGTAATATTATTTAATCATCAAACAAGGGTTCCCCTAAATCACCTGCCACTAATCAGCCACATCACCTAAACCAAATATTTTATATAAAATGTTTTTGAAGTATGGTGAATGCTGAGGGGCCCCCATGGAAGATGTGTAGTTCCCGTTGCTCCCCCATGGTCATGGGCACAGAGGGCCCCCATCCAGCATCTGTCTGGGACTGCAGCTATCTATCGAGTATTAAGGAGTCCCCCTCTTGAGTGAGGATGAGGGGTTCCAGTCACCCGGAAGAGGTTCCCATCCAATACAACTCCACTCCTACTGGGACTCCTGGAGACCCCGGTCTGGGCTGTCAGGCCGAGCCACCCCTCCTCCACCACTTCCTCAGTGACTCAGGGAGTCAGAGTTGGTCTGAGGGCACAGTCTCATGTGGACAGAGGGAGGGGCCCCCGTCCTGGAGAGACTAGAGTTAGGACTGAGGGTGCCCAAGGGATGCATGTGCGGCCCTCCCGACAGCCGTGGGGGACCACAGGGTGTGGCGTCCAGATGTGACGTCACTGACCCCGCTGGGAGGGGAGAAGTGAGGGCCTGGGTCATGGAACTCGGGTTCAAGTCAGCAGAGTGAAGGAGCGCAGCTGTGCTAGGAGTAAAGATAGAACCCTGAAGGGGGCGCTGGGACCCCAGGACATACAGGTCGTCACTGCTTTTAGCCGTGCAAGACCCTGACAGGTTTGGCGGAACGAGCCCCTTCTCCTGCTTGCTTCTCAGGGGTCCTGGCTTGGGGAGATGCGGGTTCTAAGGCAAGCAAAGTTGGCAGCTGAGGGCGGTGCCTAGGTGAGCTGGGAGTCAAGGTGACAAAGAGAAAGAGGGTTGAGGAACCCCTGTGGGATCATCTCAGCTTTGGGAAGCCCTGGGCTTAGGAGCCCTTAAACACGTCCACAGTGTCCTCCCGGGGTTTAAGGGCAGTGAAGGCCTTGATGTGAGGGTCCTGCTTCAGGTCGACATAGGGACATCCCCGGACTTGTCAGGACTCAAGATGAGGGCCTTGACGGAGGACACAGGTAACCCCACAGGTCCTGGCACCTGCTGTCAGCCCTGGGAGACCCTGGGGCGGCATGAGCACAGGGTCGCAGAGACACTGGAGACTTGATATACGGGAGGGGCCTCAGAGGGTGAAGGGGAGGATCTTAGGTTCTGAAAGAGTCTGGGTGAGGACCCTGAGGGAGGTCTGCAGGGACCGGCCCTGGGATAGGTTGAGCCCAATATGTGCGGTCTCACTTCCTGATATTCGGGTCTCAGCCTGAGGTCCTGAAACAAGGGGCAGACTTCCTGACATCCGGGGTCTCAGACTGGGGACTTCGCATATGGTGCCGAGACTCAGGTGGGCCAATTCCCAGGTCCTGTGGTGTGTCAAGTTGAGGACACTGAGGGAGGAATAGGGTATCGTGGACCACAATCAGAGGAGACCTCAGAGTGCTAAGCCCGTCTCTGTTATCAGTCCAGGGTGTCCGTGGGATAGAATGAGTGAAACAGGCATGGTCCGACTTCCTGACATCCGGGTCTTGGAGAGGCGGGCCCTGGTATAAGGGGCGGGGGCTTCCGTTGGGAGAGAGGCGAGAATCCCAGGTCCTGATTGGACGCAAGGTGAGGCGCTGAAGGGGACTGAGGGGTCCCTGTGTGAGGACGACGGAACCCCACAGATCCCCACCCCAGTTGTTGGCCCCGGGAGCCCTTGTGGTGAGAAGAGCACACTAAGCCTGTCACACATGCAGGTCTCAGAGAGACTGGGGACTTGGCTGTGAGGAGCCGGGCCTCAGGTAGGGAGAGGACAGAGCCCAGGTCCTACAGGAGTCAAGGTGGGACACTGAGGGAGGAGGGGACCCGCCCCAGAACTGCAGGAGACATGAGAGGACACAGGTTTGATCCCTGGGTCAGGAAGATCCTCCATCATAGGAAATGGCAACTCACTCCAGTATTCTTGCCTGGAGAATCCCATGGACAGAGGAACCTGGTGTGCTACAAAGTGTCAGACAGGACTGTAGAGACTTAGCACACACACAGCCTGGTTTCTAGCTGCGGACTCCTGGAGGGAGTGAAAGTGAATTGAATCACAACCAGAACCTGATACTGCTGAAGTAAAACCCAGTGGAACATGAGGGCACAGAAGAAGGACTGGGCACCACTGCAACCTTGACATTGCTGAGCTTCGGGCTTCCCTGGTGAACTGATGTTTTTGAACTGTGGTGTTGGAGAAGACTCTTGAGAGTCCCTTGGTCTGCAAGGAGATCCAACCAGTCCATCCTAAAGGAAATCAGTCCTGAATGTTCATTGGAAGGACTGATGCTGAAGCTGAAACTCCAATACTTTGGCCACCTGATGTGAAGGACTGACGCATTGGAAAAGATCCTGATGCTGGGAAAGATTGAAGGTGGGAGGAGTAGGGGATGACAGAGGATGAGATGGTTGGATGGCATCACTGACTCGATGGACATGAGTTTGAGTAAGCTCCGAGAGTTGGTGATGGACAGGGAGGCCTGGCGTGCTGCAGTCCATGCAGTCACAGAGTTGGATACGACTGAGTGACTGAACTGAACCGAACTGATTCCTGAGTCTGTAAAAATATCCACCAGATATACCAGCCAGCAAATGCCTGACCTTTCTTAAAAAAGTACTATCTCAACAGATACAAAGAAGAGACTAAATATAGGACTGGAGTATGAGATAGATTGAAACATAGTAATAGCAAATACTCTAACAATTTAAGTATATATATGGTGGCTCAATGGCAAAAGAATCTGCCTGCAATGCAGGAGATTCAAGAGACTCGAGTTCAATCCCTAGGTCAAGAAGATCCCCTGGAGAAGGAAATAGCAAACCACTCCAGTATTCTTGCCTAGAGAATCCCATGGACAGAGGAGCTGGTGTGCCACGTCTGGGCTGCAAAAAAGTTGGACACGACTGACGCAATTGAGCAAAAGCAGTGTAGCCCAAGAATTAATATATAGCTAAAAATCCAAACATACACCCACATATACATGTTTAGTGCATACATTGTGGTTTGTGCATGTATGAGTATATAAGCACTGCTGCTACTGCTGCTGCTAAGTCCCTTCAGTCATGTCCGACTCCGTGCGACCCCATAGACGGCAGCCCATCAGGCTTCCCTGTCCCTGGGATTCTCCAGGCAAGACCACTGGAGTGGGTTGCCATTTCCTTCTCCAATGCATGAAAGTGAAAACTGAAAAGTGAAAGTGAAGTCTCTCGGTCGTGTCCGACTCTCAGCGACCCCATACACTGGAGCCCACCAGGCTCCTCAGTCCGTGGGATTTTCCAGGCGAGAGTATAACCATTTTTCTTTTTTAATGTCACTCAGTCGTGTCTGACTCTTTGTGAACCCATGGACTATACAGTCCATGGAGTTTTCCAGGCCAGAATACTGGAGTGGGTAGCCTTTCCCTTCTCCAGGGGACCTTTCCAACCCAGGGATTGAGCCCAGGTCTCCCACATTGCAGGTGGATTCTTCACCAGCTGAGCCACAAGGGAAGCCCAAGAATACTGGAATGGGTAGCCTATCCCTTCTCCAGCAGATCTTCACAACCCAGGAGTTGAACCAGGTCTCCTGCATTGCACACAGATTCTTTACCAACTGAGCTATGAGGGAAACATATAATCTACACACATATATACATACAAATCTGACAGACACCTCATAGACATGTGAAATGTATTCATCAATATGAATGAGGATTAAACAGTGAAAAGGACAGCACTCCCACAGGATCAACTCTTATGGCTGAATGGTGAAGAATTGATGCTTTCGAACTGTGGTGTTGGAGAAGACTCTTGAGAGTCCCCTGGACAGCGAGGAGATCAAATCAGTCAGTTGTAAGGAAATCAACCCTGAATACTCATTGGAAGGACTGATGCTGAAGCTGAAACTCCAATAGTTTGCCCTCTCATGCGAAGGACTGATTCATTGGAAAAGACCCTGATGCTGGGAAAGATTGAAGGTGGGAGGAGTAGGGGACGACAGAGGATGAGATGGTTGGATGGCATCACCAACTCGATGGGCATGAGTTTGAGTAAGCTCCGAGAGTTGGTGATGGACAGGGAGGCCTGGCGTGCTGCAGTCCATGCGGTTGCAGAGTCGGATACGACTGAGTGAACTGAACCAAACTGATTCCTGAGTCTGTGCAAATATCCACCTGATATACCAGCCAGCAAAGGCCTGACCTTTCCTTAAAAGTACTATCTCAACAGATACAAAGAGACTAAATATAGAACTGGAGTATGAGATAGATTGAAACATAGCAATAGCAGATACTCTAACAATTTAAGTATATATATGGTGGCTCAATGGTAAAAGAATCTGCCTGCAATGCAGGAGATGCAAGAGACTCGAGTTTAATCCCTGGGTCAAGAAGATCCCCTGGAGAAGGACATAACAAACCACTCCAGTATTCTTACCTAGAGAATCCCATGGACAGCGGAGCTGGTGTGCTACAGTCCATAGGGATGCAAAAAGTTGGACATGACTGAAACAATTGAGTAGCAGCAGTGTAGTCCAAAAATTAATATATAGCTAAAAATCCAAGCATACATCCACATATACATGTTCAGTACATACACTGTGGTTTGTCCATGTATGAGTATATAAGCACATATAACCATTTTTCTTTTTTAAAATCACTCAGTTGTGTCTGACTCTTTGTGAACCCATAGACTATACAGTCCATGGAATTCTCCAGGCCAGAATACTGAAGTGGGTAGCCTTTCACTTCTCCAGGGGATCTTCAAAACCAGGGATCGAACCCTGGTCTCCCTCATTGCAGGTGGATTCTTCACCAGCTGAGCCACAGGGAAGCCCAAGAATACTGCAGTGGGTAGCCTATCCCTTCTCCAGCAGATCTTCCCAACCCAGGAATTGAACTGGGTCTCCTGCACTGCGGCAGATTCTTTCCCAACTGAGCTATGAGGGAAACATCTAATCTACACAAATATTATACATACAAATCTAACACACACCTCATAGACATTTGAAATGTATTCAGCAATATGAATGAGGATTTAAACATTCATTGTTGGAGTAAAAAGGATAGCACTCCAACAGGATTAATTCTTATCACTGAGCTCTGAAGATTTGATGCTTTTGAACTGTGGTGGTGGAGAAGACTCTTGAGAGTCCTTCGGACAGCAAGGGGATCAAATCAGTCAATCCTAAATGAAATCAACCCTGAATAGAATACTCATTGGAAGGACTGATGCTGAAGTTGGAACTCCGATACTTTGGCCACTTGATGCAAAGAGCCAACTCATTGGAAAAGACTGATGCTGGGAACAATTGAAGGCAGAAGGAGAAGGGAACGACAGAGGATGAGATGGTTGGATGGCATCATCTACTCAATGGACATGAATCTGTGTAGGTTCTGGGGGTTGGTGATGGACAGGGAAGCCTGGCATGCTACAGTCCATGGAGTCCCAAAGAATCAGACACGACTGAGTGAATGAACAACAACCAACAGGTAATATTATTTAATCATCAAACCAAGGGTTCCCCTAAATCACCTGCCACTATTCAGCCACATCACCTAAAACCAAATATTTTATATAAAATGTTTTTGAAGTATGGTGAATGCTGAGGGGCCCCCATGGGAAGATGTGTAGTTCCCGTTGCTCCCCCATGGTCATGGGCACAGAGGGCCCCCATCCAGCATCTGTCCTGGGACTGCAGCTATCTATCGAGTATTAAGGAGTCCCCCTCTTGAGTGAGGATGAGGGGTTCCAGTCACCCCGGAAGAGGTTCCCATCCAATACAACTCCACTCCTACTGGGACTCCTGGAGACCCCGGTCTGGGCTGTCAGGCCGAGCCACCCCTCCTCCACCACTTCCTCAGTGACTCAGGGAGTCAGAGTTGGTCTGAGGGCACAGTCTCATGTGGACAGAGGGAGGGGCCCCCGTCCTGGAGAGACTAGAGGTTAGGACTGAGGGTGCCCAAGGGATGCATGTGCGGCCCTCCCGACAGCCGTGGGGGACCACAGGGTGTGGCGTCCAGATGTGACGTCACTGACCCCGCTGGGAGGGGAGAAGTGAGGGCCTGGGTCATGGAACTCGGGTTCAAGTCAGCAGAGTGAAGGAGCGCAGCTGTGCTAGGAGTAAAGATAGAACCCTGAAGGGGGCGCTGGGACCCCAGGACATACAGGTCGTCACTGCTTTTAGCCGTGCAAGACCCTGACAGGTTTGGCGGAACGAGCCCCTTCTCCTGCTTGCTTCTCAGGGGTCCTGGCTTGGGGAGATGCGGGTTCTAAGGCAAGCAAAGTTGGCAGCTGAGGGCGGTGCCTAGGTGAGCTGGGAGTCAAGGTGACAAAGAGAAAGAGGGTTGAGGAACCCCTGTGGGATCATCTCAGCTTTGGGAAGCCCTGGGCTTAGGAGCCCTTAAACACGTCCACAGTGTCCTCCCGGGGTTTAAGGGCAGTGAAGGCCTTGATGTGAGGGTCCTGCTTCAGGTCGACATAGGGACATCCCCGGACTTGTCAGGACTCAAGATGAGGGCCTTGACGGAGGACACAGGTAACCCCACAGGTCCTGGCACCTGCTGTCAGCCCTGGGAGACCCTGGTGGCGGCATGAGCACAGGGTCGCAGAGACACTGGAGACTTGATATACGGGAGGGGCCTCAGAGGGTGAAGGGGAGGATCTTAGGTTCTGAAAGAGTCTGGGTGAGGACCCTGAGGGAGGTCTGCAGGGACCCTGGCCCTGGGATAGGTTGAGCCCAATATGTGCGGTCTCACTTCCTGATATTCGGGTCTCAGCCTGAGGTCCTGAAACAAGGGGCAGACTTCCTGACATCCGGGTCTCAGACTGGGGACTTCGCATATGGTGCCGAGACTCAGGAGGGCCAATTCCCAGGTCCTGTGGTGTGTCAAGTTGAGGACACTGAGGGAGGAATAGGGTATCGTGGACCACAATCAGAGGAGACCTCAGAGTGCTAAGCCCGTCTCTGTTATCAGTCCAGGGTGTCCGTGGGATAGAATGAGCAAAACAGGCATGGTCCGACTTCCTGACATCCGGGTCTTGGAGAGGCGGGCCCTGGTATAAGGGGCGGGGGCTTCCGTTGGGGAGAGGCGAGAATCCCAGGTCCTGATTGGACGCAAGGTGAGGCGCCTGAAGGAGGACTGAGGGGTCCCTGTGTGAGGACCGACGGAACCCCACAGATCCCCACCCCAGTTGTTGGCCCCGGGAGCCCTTGTGGTGAGAAGAGCACACTAAGCCTGTCACACATGCAGGTCTCAGAGAGACTGGGGACTTGGTGTGAGGAGCCGGGCCTCAGGTAGGGAGAGGACAGAGCCCAGGTCCTACCAGGAGTCAAGGTGAGGACACTGAGGGAGGAGGGGAGCCCGACCCCAGAACTGAGGGGACCCTGGTAGTCCCAGGGTGGGATGACCATGTGCAGGATTTCCTGACCCCCGGTTCTCAGAGAGCCTGGGGACCTGGTGAATGTGGCGGGGTTTCAACATGGCGGACGGGACAATCGCAGGTCCTGCCTGGAGTCTAGGCTCCATGCGGGGAAGGACTGAGGCTGTTAGACCCTAAGGCAGGGAGGGATCCTTGCTCTTGCCCGGAGGGCTGGCACGGGGGCCGGTCTTGGAGGCCCCAGAGCAGGGTGAGCAGCTTATTCACCTCTTTCTTAGGGGCCTTAAAGTGAGGTGTTCTGGTGGAGGGCAGAGGCTTCAGGTCTGCAGAGGCCACACTCCCTGGATACTGAGGGAGGACTCAGCAGACGCCCGCCCCTCTGTTCAGTGCTGGGAAGCCAGATAGGATGTGAGGAGCGGTGACCCAGCATCTCCCCAGCTTAGGAACCACGGGAGGCCCTAGGCAGGTGAGGCCACATATCAGGCCCCCCCAAAAGTTTGTCCAGACATGGCTCTTGTTCTGAGTTTCCCTGCAGGCCCCCAAAGAGGGAAAGTCCAGGCCATTCCAGTGGAAAAGTGAGCACTACACGTGAGCCCCAAAGGGACTAGCCACCCAAGATCTGGGGGGACTTCACAGAGTCAACCCCTCCTACCAGCACAGAAGGCCTAGGTCTGTGCCACAGTCTACCCCCAAGGTGCCCCCTCCATTTGTCTCACAGGGGCTCCAGGAACCAGGAGGAGAAGACTGAGGTCTGAGGTCTGTGTTCTGAGGTCACAGGAGTGCCAGCAGTCAAGGTGAGGTGGGTGTCCTGAGTGTGCGCAGGGTTTCCCCATCCCAGAACAGAGGAGACCTCAAAAGGGCCTAATTCCCCCACTTTGTCAGCCCCAGAAGCTCAGGCTGTACTGGCTGCAGCCTGAGCCGGCATTTCTCTTCCTCACTTGACAGGGGACTGACCACCAAGGAGGAGCGCCCCTGTAACGCCCAAGAGCAGCCCTCAAGGAAGACCAGTAAGTGGACTCAGTCAGAGCCACCCGTGGCGCATTTCAAAACTGAGACCATTTACACTCTCTCTCTTTCCTAGATCAGTGGTCTCCATTTTCCCCCTACCACACCCCCACTGGGCACAAGACCCCAGTCATCATGCCTGTGGTCCCGACGAATGAGCTCTGCACTTCTGAGGAAGACCTTCAGGGCCAAATCCAGGCCGAGGGCCCAGTGGAGGCGCAGCTCCTGGGGGCTGAGGCGGAGGATGCCTCAACCCCTCTGGCCTCCTTCCCTCCAGTCTCATCTTCCTCTGCCATTGGAGATGCGGAGATCTTGCTTATGCAGGCTCTGAATAGGATGACATGTGAACTACTGGAGTTCCTGATCCTCAAGTATGGCACCCAGGAGCCGATTTTCCAGGCTGAAATGCTGAATACAGTCCTCAGGGATAACCAGGCCCACTTCCCAGTGGTCTTCCGTAAAGCCACACAGTGCCTGCAGCTGGCCTTTGGCCTGGATATGAAAGAGGTGGACCACAGAGAGCACATCTATGTCATGGTCCCTGTCCTGGGCCTCACCCTCAATGAGATGCAGAGGGATGAGCAGAGCATACCAAAGGCTGGCCTCCTGGTGGCAGCCCTGAGCCTGATTATCCTAGCAGGGGACCGGATCAGTGAGGAGAAGGTCTGGGGAGCACTTAGCAAGATAGAGGTATTTCCTGGGGCACAGCACTGCATCTATGGGGAGCCCAAGGAGCTGCTGACCCAAGTGTGGGTGCGGGCAGGGTACCTGAAGTACCGGCAGGTGCGTTACAGCCACCCTGCTCGTTACGAGTTCCTGTGGGGTCCCCGGGCCTATGCAGAGACCAGCAAGCAGAAAGTCAAGGACTATCTGCGCAAGATCAATGGAAGGGGTCCCAGGTTCTTCCCACCCCGGTGGACATAGGTGTGAGGGAGGAGGAAGAGGGGCCCTGAGCCAGAGCAGCAGCCAGGCTCCTTTCAGGCCCACATCCAGCAGCTTGTCCTGGGGGTAGGAAGGGAGGCTGATGCTTCCCTCTGTGTTTGAAGAGGGAGCATTCAGCCTTCTCAGTCGTGACGGCTGGGAGAGTTGGGGGAACTGGTGTGTAGCATCTTTGGTTCCTGTTCGCTACAATGACATGGAGATCCACTTCTGTTTCCTTTAGAAATTTTTCAAATGTTATTCCTTGTAATAGAAGGCCTAACGAGCTTCAGTGTCCAACTATGTCAGTAGCGTTGATCACAGTGTGTTTGTGCTCACCAGTTCAAGAACATGAGTTTTGCTGTTTTGTAAAAGTGATTGTGAACTCTCATTTTATTTTGTCACCCTGAACAAGATTACATGGACTTGGAATATAACTATTTTGGAAATATGATACTACTTAGTAAGAATTAAGAAATAAAATGTATTTGAGGTGAGTTCCTCTGTACTTCTTGTCTGTCATTTTATACAGCTAATCTATCTCTGTTCAATTGGAGTTTTTCAAGTAATTATTTAAGAAAGTACAAAAAAGCCTGATTTCTGCAGCTTCCCAGGTGGCACTAGTGGTGAAGAACCCGCCTGCCAATGCAGGAGACATGAGATAGAATCCTGAGGGGGGCTCTGGGGCCCCAGGACATCCAGGTCATCACTGCTCTCAGCCCTGGGAGACCCCAGCAGGGTTGGGGTAATGAGCCCCCCACTCCTGCTTGCCTCTCATGGGTCCTGGCTGGGGTGGGCCTGATTTTAAGGGGAGAAAAGTCAGGGTGAGAGGGTAGTACCCAGACCTGCTGAGAGTTAAAGTGAAGAGCAGAAGGAGGGTTGAGGATGGCCAGGGGCATCATCTCAGCTCTGGGAAACCCTGGGCATGGAGCCCTGATGTCATGCCCACAGACTTCCCTTTGGGGTCTCAGTGAAGTAATGGCTTGGTGTGAGGGTCCTGCCTCTGGTCAACACAAGGGGCATCCCCGGACCTGCCAGGGCTCAAGATGAGGACCCTGAGGGAGGACACAGGGAACCCCACAGGTCCAGGAACCTGTTGTCAGCCTGGGGCGACTCTGGTGGCTGCATGAGCACACGATCTCAGGGACATTGGAGACGTGATGTAAGGGGCAGGGCCTCAGAGATTGGAGGGGAGATTCTTAGGTTCTGAAGGAGTTTAGGTGAGGACCCTGACGGAGGCCTGAGGGGACCCCTCAAGAGGAGACTTTTAAGTGGCCTGTGTCAGACCATCCCAGGTACGATTCTCAGCCGAGGCCCATGGTCCCCATCTGTCACCTGCCTCACTCCTGTCTGTGGCTTGATCCTGGGCATCATGCTTGTGGTCGAGATGAGTGAGCTCAGCAAGCCAAGCAAGCACGAGGAAGACCTTCAGGACCCAGGCAAGGCCCAGGGCATGGTGGAGGCGCAGCTCTCTGGGGCCAAGGCCGGGGAGGCTGCATCTCTCTAGGCCTCCTCTGCTCCTGGGTGAGGGGAGCAGCCACCCTGCCCACTATGAATTCCTGTGGGGTCCCCGGGCCTATGGGGAGACCAGCAAGTCGCAAGTCATGGCATTTGTGCTGAGGGTCAACCAAAAGGCTTTGAGGGCCTTCCCACCCCTGTCTGCAGAGGCTGCAAGGGAGGAGGAAGAGAGGGCCTGATTAGAGCAGCAGCCAGGTGATCCTTCCCTATGTGACTGAAGAGGGAGCAGTCAGCCTTCTCAGAAGTGAGGGCCTGGGCCAGCTGGGGGAACCACTGTGTAGCATCTTTGTATTCCTCTCTCTACGATGACATGGAGATTCATCTCTGTTTTCTTTAGAAAATTTTCAAACTTTGATAGTTTAATAGAAGGCTGCTGCTACTGCTGCTGCTAAGTTGCTTCAGTCATGTCCGACTCTGTGCGACCCCATAGACGGCAGCCCACCAGGCTCCCCCATCCTGGGATTCTCCAGGCAAGAACACTGGAGTGGGTTGCCATTTCCTTCTCCAATGCATGAAAGTGAAAAGTGAAAGTGAAGTCGTTCAGTCGTGTTCGACTCTTCGAGACCCCATGGACTGCAGCCTACCAGGCTTCTCCGTCCATGGGATTTTCCAGGCAAGAGTACTGGAGTGGGGTGCCATTGCCTTCTCCGAATAGAAGGCTAAATAACATTTAATGTCTTAGTTTGTGAATGATGAGGATCAAAATGTTTGTAGTTACTCAGTTCAAGTACAAGAGTTTTTTGCTCTTTTGTAAAAGAGATGGGGAAGTCTTCCATTTTGTTTTGTGACCCTGAAAGGGATACATTGGAATTAGATCTGTTTTGGAAACATGAGCTTACCTAGCAGCAATATTGATGGGGGAAGATTTAGATAATAATAAAGGTGATCATAGTGAATTCATGTTTCTGTCCTTTTGGGGTATCACTCTCAGAAACTAACTTATCTCTGTTTATTTGGATTTGTCTGGGTTATTTAAGGAAGTAGCAGACAATTAATCTGAGCCCTTGCCCACTGGCTCATTTATTCTGAAAACCTTTAGAGCCTCTGCTCCCTGAAAGGCTGTGTTAGCAGTGAGGACACAAGAGGGAGCAGGACACGCCCACACCTCGAGTGATGGTCTCAGAGCAAGAGCCACACAAGGAAGCTGGAGAGACATCCCCTAGCCCCACAGAACAAAGCAACAGAGGGCGGGGCTCCAGGAAGAGCACCCTGGGGTTGGGGCATGAACCAGGGCACTTTAGGGCTTTGGGAAGTTGGGTTCCTTCTGTGAGAGGTGATTGTGATGAGGCTGCATGGTGGCACCCTTCAATATTGCATTGTGCCTTGGGGGTGATGGGAATGTCTGAAAGGGATCATTGCTGTGAGGTGTCCTTTTGCATCTTGGATAAACCCCAAAGAGATCTCTTTCTGGGGCAGAAAAGAAAGGGGTCCTGGCTCTTGTCACATTGCTGTTGACCACAGGGGCAAAGAAGGCGTTTTCCACACCATATCTTTTAGGAATCCTGCAGAACTTTGATCACACTCCCTTGAAGTGATGCCCAAGAAATCCATGGAACTACCCTCTCTTTCCTGGCACCTGGGATCCAGAACCCAAGGTGTTAATGAGCTTTAAAATATCTTCTTTTGTAATTGGCTATAAATCAAGGACTTGTGGACCTAAGAGAAGTAGAAGATATTAAGAAGAAGTGACAAGAATACAAGAATACACAGAAGAACTGTACAAAAAAGAGCTTCACAACCCAGATAGTCATGATGGTGTGATCACTCACCTAGAGCCAGACATCCTGAAATGGGAAGTCAAGTTGGTCTTAGGAAGCATCACTATAAACAAAGCTAGTGGAGGTGATGGAATTCCAGTTAAGCTATTTCAAATCCTAAAAAGTGATGCTGTGAAAGTGCTGCACTCAATATGCCAGCAAATTTGGAAAACTCAGCAGTGGCCACAGGACTGGAAAAGGTCAGTTTTCATTCCAATCCCAAAGAAAGGCAATGCCAAAGAATGCTCAAACTACCGCACAATTGCACTCATCTCACACACTAGTAAAGTAATGCCCAAAATTCTCCAAGCCAGGCTTCAGCAGTATGTGAACCATGAACTTCCAGATGTTCAAGCTGGTTTTAGAAAAGGAAGAGGAACCAGAGATCAAATTGCCAACATCCACTGGATCATTGAAAAAGCAAGAGAATTCCAGAAAAGCATCTATTTCTGTTTTATTGACTATGCCAAAGCCTTTGACTGTGTGGATCACAATAAACTGTAAAAAATTCTGGAAGAGATGGGAATACCAGACCACCTGACCTACCTCCCAAGAAACCTGAATGCAGGTCAGGAAGCAACAGTTAGAACTGGACATGGAACAACAGCCTGGTTCCAAATAGGAAAAGGAGTCCACCAAGGCTGTATATTGTCACCCTGCTTATTTAACTTATATGCAGAGTACGTCATGAGAAACGCTGGGCTGGAAGAAGCACAAGCTGGAATCAAGATTGCCGGGAGAAATATCAGTAACCTCAGATATGCAGATGCCATCACCCTTATGGCGGAAAGTGAAGAAGAACTAAAGATCCTCTTGATGAAAGTGAAAGAGGAGAGTGAAAATGTTGGCTTAAAGCTCAACATTCAGAAAACAAAGATCATGGCATCCAGTCCCATCACTTCATGGCAAATAGATGGGGAAACAATGGAAACAGTGTCAGACTTTATTTTTCTGAGCTCCAAAATCACTGCAGATGGTGATTGCAGCCATGAAATTAAAAGACACTTGCTCCTTGGAAGGAAAGTTATGATCAACGTAGACAGCAGATTAAAAAAAAAAAAAAAAAAGCAGAGACATTACTTTGCCAACAAAGGTCCGTCTAGTCAAGGCTATGGTATTTCCAGTAGTCATGTATGTATGTGAGAGTTGGACTATAAAGAAAGCTGAGGACCGAAGAATTGATGCTTTTGAACTGTGGTGTTGGAGAAGACTCTTGAGAGTCCCTTGGATTGCAAGGAGATCCAACCAGTCCATCCTAAAGGAGATCAGCCTGGGTGTTCATTGGAAGGACTGATGTTGAAGCTGAAACTCCAATACTTGGGCCACCTGATGTGGAGAGCTGACTCATTTGAAAAGTCCCTGATTCTGGGAAAGATTGAAGGCAGGAGGAGAAGGGGATGACAGAGGATGAGATGGTTGGATGGCATCACCAACACAATGGACATGGGTTTGGGTGGACTCCGGGAGTTGGTGATGTACAGGGAGCCCTGGTGTGCTGTGGTTCATGGGGTCACAAAGATTCAGACACGACTGAGCTTCTGAACTGAAGTGAGGATGTGGAATTCCTCAGTAGCCAACAGGATGTTTCATAAATTAAGAAGCTTTTCAACTTATACCATAGGGTTAGTTCCTCAACCATGTCTGACTCTGTCACTCAATTGACTGTAGCTTGCCAGGCTCCTCTGTCCATGGAATTCTCCAGGCAAGAATACTGGAGTTGGTTGCTATGTCTTTCTCCAGGGGGATCTTCCTGACCAGGGATTGAACTCAGGTCTCCCACTATGGAAGCAGATTCTTCATCATATGAGCTACCCGGGAAGCCCCATTTCCAGTTAGAGCACCTGTGAAATTTGGGTGTGGCGGAGTGTTCCAGCAGGACCCAAGTTGCTCCAGGAAATAGAAGCAAGAACCATTCTTTGCCTGTGTCCCAGGTGGTCTTCCATCCCAACCCTTACTTTTCATCATTGCACTACCAACAAAGGTCGAGTCTTTGATTTTAATGCCCAACTACAATCAAGATAATTAAAAGCTACTTAACACCGATTTCTGGGCATCACTTCAAGGGAGTGTGACCTGAGTTATGCAGGATGCCTACCAGATACGGGGTAGAAAACACCTACTCCATCCCTGTGGTCAGCAGCAATGCAACAAGAGCCAGGACCGCTTCCATCCTGCCCCAGAAAGAGATCTCTCTGGGGTTTATCCAAGATCCAAAAGGACACTTCACAGCAATGTCCCATTTCAGAATTTCCCCTCACTCCCATAACACACCTCATGTGACTGTGGCTCCTAGACCATCGTTCCAGGTGTGGGGCTGTCCTGCTTCTCCCAGTGTCCCCACTGCTAACACAGGGCCTTTCATGGAGCAGAGGCTCCATAAAGGTCTTTGGAATAAATGAGCTGGTGAGGAGTCAGCTGCTTGACTCAGATTAATTGCTACTTCCTTAGATAACCCAGGCGAATCCAAGTAAACCAAGATCCCTTAGCTGTACAAAATGACACACAACAAGTATAAGAAGCAAGAATTCACTACTATCACTTTTTATTTTCTAATTCTTCCACCAACTATATCACTGCTAGAGAAATTCACATTTCCAAAATCATTCTAATTCTAATTCCATGTTATCTTGTGCAGGACCACAAAATAGAATGAAAGCATTCCCAATCTCTTTTATAAAACAAGAAAACTCTTGCTCTTCAACTGGCAAAGTACACACACACTGTGATCAACATCACTGACATAGTTAGAAACTGGAACACATTGTCTTCTATTAAAATGAATAACATTTGAAAAATTCCTAAAGAAAACAGAGATGAGTCTCCATGTCAGTGTAGAGAACAGGAACACGCAGATGCCACACACGGGGTTCCCCCAACGGGCCCGGGCTGTCACTGCTGAGAAGGCTGACTGTTCCCTCTTCAATCACAGAGGGAAGGATCAGCCTCCCTTCCTGCCCCCCAGGACAAGCTGCTGGATGTGGGCCTGGAAGGAGCCAGGCTGGCTGCTCTGGCTCAGAATCCCCCTTTCTCCTCCCTCGCAGCCTCTGCAGAGGGTCTGGAAGGAGCTGGGACCTCTTCAACTGACTGTCCAGATACGTCAGGACTTTAAACTTGCCGGTCTCTGCATAGGCCCGGGGACCCCACAGGAACTCGTAGCGAGCAGGGTCGCTGTCAGATACCTGCTGGTATTCCAGGTACACCTCCCACACCCACACTTGGGTCAGCAGCTCCTTGGGCTCCCCATAGATGTAGTGCTCCCTCCTGGGACACACTCCCATCCTGCTGAGTGCTCCCCAGATTTCCTCTGCAGGGGAGTGGTTGTCCTCCACAGTGATCAGGCACAGGATCACCACCTGTGGCCGGCCTTGGGCAACCTCTGCCCATCCCTCAGCATCTCTTTGAGGGTGAGGCCCAGGGTGGGGACCAGGAGATAGGTGTGCTCACTAGGGTCCACCTCCTTCACCTCCAAACCAAAGACCAGCTGCAGGTACTCTGAGGCTTGATCGAGGACCACCAGGAAGTAGTCCTGGTAATCTTGGAGGACACTATTCAGCACTTCTGCCTTTGTGAGTGGCTCCTTGGTGAGATACCTGCTGAGCAGGAGTCGTACCAGCTCATTCTTCTTCAACCATAGTGCATCTCGGACCAGGGGCCTGTCACCTCCTGGGCCATGCGAGCTTCCTGGTACTTCATCTTGCCTGCTGAGGCCATAGTCTTCAAATCGGCTCCCTAGAGTGGCAGCCATTGCAGTGGGAGAGCGGCAGACACCCAGAGGGCCCTGGGGGACACTGGGTGTTGCAGCAGCAGCCACTTCCTCCAGGGTGCCCCAGACTGGGAGAGAGGAGGAGGGGGAAGCTGCATCTCCTTCCTCCACCTGCTCCTCCTCCTCGACCTCCACCTTCTCCTCCTCACCCCAAATGAAGTGTGCCTCCATCAGACCCTCGTCCCCTTTGGATCCCAAAAGAGTCTCTCAGGCTGGTGGAGCTCATGCATCCCAGGCATGATCGCTGGGGTTGAACTGCAGATAGGAGTGAGGCAGGGGGACAGATGGGGACCATGGGCCTGCGGGAGCGGGGAGGTTGTGAGCGGCCTCAGCTGAGAAACCCACCCTGG
This sequence comes from Bos indicus x Bos taurus, assembly GCF_003369695.1. Taxonomy (NCBI): domain Eukaryota; kingdom Metazoa; phylum Chordata; class Mammalia; order Artiodactyla; family Bovidae; genus Bos; species Bos indicus x Bos taurus. The sequence goes on along the minus strand of NW_020867528.1, from coordinate 38,805 downwards.
GCTGTCTGACTCAGGCCACTTGTAGGTCTCTGCTTGAGGGGTGCTCTCAGGCCTCATAGAGGAGCTCCTCCTGAGCAACCTGAACCCTGGCTACCCAAAGGAGGATGTGAGGTGGCTCCCCAGGGGGCAGCCAGCACAGCTTGAGGTGGCAGAGCTGGCACTGTGGGGCATTAGGGCCTTCTGGGGGCTCCTCTGTTCTGGGATGTGTAGTCACTGGTGCACACTCAGGGGAACCTACTCACCTTGACTCCTGGCAGTGCCTGGACCTCCTCTGATCTCTGACCTGTGGACTCGGGCAAGTGTCAGAATTTTTTTTCCCCTCTCTTAAGCAGCAGAAGGAAACAAACTACAAATGTCAGACTTTTTTTCCTTCTCTATACAAAAGTAAAAGGAGATTTCTTTTAAAATTCCGCATTTCCATGATGATACTTGTTACCACCTGAACTTATGATGATACTTGTTACCACCTGAACTTAACTTTTCTCAAACCTTTAGTTAACCAATGTGTTGTTCCTATGGAAATATTTATCTTAGGCAATGTTATTGAACTTATTGCATTATTTACTTTAAACTCTGTCTTTCTTCAAGTAGGTTCCACCCAAGACTCAGAGGGGATAATGGCTCAACAAATCAATATGTTTTACTCATGGAAATGTTCACTTAAGCTATGTTAATGAAACTTTGTATTTGCTTGGAAACCTGCCTTTCTCCAAGATTCATGTCAATTGTTTTACGGCCCAGGATGACTCACCTTGTGCCAATGCTATCTCCAAATGCATGTTGTGAGTGAGGGGCCTGGTGCCACTCTCTCAGTTTCGAGGCATTCCTTTCTCTAATGAGCAGCTTGCTGATAGGGCTTCCCTGGTGGCTCAGAGGTAAAGCCTCTGTGTGCAATGTGGGAGACCCAGGTTTGAGCCCTGGATCAGGAAGCTCCCCTGGAGAAGGAAATGCCAACCCACTCCAGTACTCTCGCCTGGAAAGTTCCATGGGCTACAATCCATGGGGTCGCAAAGAGTTGGACACAACTGAGCGACTTCACTTTCACTTTTGACTTTTCAATAGGTATATAACTTCTTGCTCTAAACAAACAAGGGTGCACTCTTTCTGCCGCCTTCTGATGTCTATGTCAGAAGCTTTCTCTATCTCTTTCATACTTTAATAAAAACTTTACTACACAAAGCTCTGAGAGATCAAGCCTTGTCACTGGCCCTGGATCGAATTCCTCTCTGCAGGCCAAGAATCCTGGCGTCACTCACGGCTCATAGGGACAACCTTTCAGTATTGGCTCAAGATGAAGCATTTTATGGCATGGCTGCAGTCAGGTCATCAGGCAGTTCGCCTTTTCCCTCTGGAGGCAGTTACAGTATCTGTAAAACTCAGAAATGTGGGACTTCCCTTGTGATCCAATGGTTAGGAATTTGCCTTCAAATGCAGGGGACATGGGTTTGATCCCTGGTCAGGGAAGTGAGATCCCACAAGTTATACAGCAGCTAAGCCTGCGTGCCACATCAAAAGATCCCACATCCACAACAAAGATCCCATGTGCCACAACTAAGACTTGATGCACTCAAATAAATATTTTTCAAAAAGAAAAGAGGAAAAGGGAAAATGGTAGGGAGACAGATGAAAAGAAATGGGTCATGAGTTAATAACTGATGAACTTCAGTGATGAGCACGTGAGTTTTATTATTCTCTTTTCTTTACTTTTGTGTATGCTTGATCAATTACCGCAATCAAAAATTTAAAATATAGACTTAAAAAGACAAAAGGATGAGTGAACTATAATGCCATCTAGCATAGCAGGAAGTCAGCAGAGAATGTCTAAAGTTGAGAACTACATTAAAAAGTTAATATAGATATAAGCACAGTATTTACAAAGATCGAGGCAAACTATCAGACAAACTGAAACTAGAAACACTGAAAATGAGAAAGGGATGCTGATGGGAAGGGCATAGGACCTTTGATTTGTATTATGTGCCTTTTGTTCTCCCTGACTTTCATTCCGGGTTGAATTGTGTCTGCCCACAACCCACTGCCCCAAAAAAGATTTTTTGAAGTCCTCATCCCTAATAATTCCACATGTGACCTTATCTGGAAATACGGTTATTACAGAGGTAATCAAGGTAAAATCAGGTCAGTAAGGTGGAATGTAATCTAATGTGACTGATGTCCTTATAAAAAGGGGGAAATTTGCACCCAGAAGGCAGGCACATACAGAAAGAAAATGTCAACCTGAAGATGGAGGATTGGAATGATGCATCGACAAGACAATGAATAGCAAAAAATGCCAGTAAACCACCAGCAGCTGGATGGGGTAAGGAAAGATCCTTCTCTTACTGGTTTCAGAAGGTGCAAAGCTCTGCAAATACCTTGATTCCAGACTTCCTGTTTCCATATAGTGAGAGAATACATTTTTGTTGTTCTAAGCCATGTAGTTTGTGGTATTTAGTCACAGTAACCCTAGAAAAGAAACACAACTTAAAAACAGTTCAAAATGCAATGCGATTGATGAGCTATGCTGAAGGTAAGCTAAAATAGAAAATTACTTGCACCAGTTGGCATAATTCTATTGGTTTTGTTATTATTTCGCTGGGAAGTAGCAGCAGAAGGACAAGAGTGAGAGCAAATGCAGGGGGCTCATGAGAGAGCAGCTTGGGTGACAGTGGTTAAGAGTGAGGGCATGAGAGAACTGATTTTAGTCAGAGTGGGATCCCAAAGTTTAAGATGTTTGAGGTGGAGCAGATCGTGAGAATGAAAAGTCGAGAATGTGGCCGTGCAGCTGGGGAGCTGAGGTGCAGAGAAGAGAGATTGTCAGAGGCAAGGGAGAAGTCAAGGACCTATGAGTAGCGTGGGCTGCCCAGGTAGACACTAAAATCACCCAGGATGATGGCAGGACTCAGGATGCCAAGGACACCAGTGAGCCAGGTGCCTGAGTCTTCCATGAATGAAGAAGGACCAATAAGTGCTGTGTAACCACAATCTCAGTGGCTGTAAAGACCACCCATTTATTACCTCATAGCTTCTTTGGGTCAGAAGTCTGGGTGCAGGTTAACTGGGTCTTCTGCTCAGGGTTTCACAAAGCTGCAGTCGATGTGCTAGCCAGGGCTATGTTCTCATCTGAGGCCCTGGGTTCTCTTCCAACTGATTCTTATTGTTGACAGAGTTCAGTTTCTTGGGGTATAGGACCGAGGTCCTCATTTTCTTGCTGGCCATCATCCAAGAATTGCTCTCAGCTCCTAGATACCACTTACAGTTCCTTGCCACACAGCCCTCTTACAGGTGCTCTCACATGGTAGTCTACTTCATCAAGGCCAGCAAGGGGAAGCTCTCTAATGCGGGGAAAGCCTGGCCCTCTTTTGTAAAGATCACCTGATGAGGTCAGAATCACACAGGATAATCTCCCTTTTGATTAAGTGAAAGTCATCTGATTAGGGACCTTAATTATATCTGCAAAAATTCCTACACCTCCCACACACACTATTGTTGGCAAACAAGTAGTCCATTCCACCCATACAACATATATTCAAGGAGAAGGGATTATACACGGACATATATACGGGGGGGGGGGGGGGGGGGGGCGGGGGGGACGGGTAGAAAACTTGGAGGCCATACAGAATTTGACCTACCACAAACGAGCCCTATCTGGAACCTCGACTCCACCAGAGAACAGACATTTTAATTCCACATTGCTCCAGTTACTTCTTACTAATGACTAATTATTGCTATCCAGCAACTTGGGATTTTCTCCTCCTAGCAGGCTATCACCTAAATTCTGTGAGCCTTAGTTTCCTGGCATCTGGAGAAACAAAGAATCTGGCCCCTGTCATTGGCCACTGTATACGCCAGCATCCACTGGACTGTGATGTAGCAGTACATCCCATGTGGCCCTCGAAGACAGCACATCTTCATGCTGGCTTCCAATGAGGTGTCGTCATCCTAGCCTGGTTCCTAGCTACACCGTCCACAGCAACATCCTTTGGAGGGTGACTTTTTCTTTCTCTGCCACAATCACTACTTCTTCTTGGGGACACAGGTAAGTTCAGCTGCTTTCCTATGCTACTTTAGTGCCACAGGAAGCACAGGGAGCTGCCTCCGGCAATTCCACAGCAGAGCCATGCTGGTGGGAGAGGACTTCTAAGACTGAACACTGTTCAGGGTACAGTCCAGCGAGGGATCACAAGTTCCTCTGACCTGGGATTTCTATCATCCTCCCACCTTTGACCCTAACTCCTGGGGTGAGGGCATAACACATGGGTCTGTTGGTCAACATCCCCAAATATCCTGCCACAGCAGAAGGATGAGGATTCAGGGAGAATTCAAGGTTTGTTTCAATCCGATCTGGGATCTTCAGATGGGCACTCCGTAAAGTCAACCTCTGCCTCTTCCATTCACTGCTGTATGCACAGGGCTGGCACAATGTGTTGGACTTCGAGGAATCACTGAGATGAGCAGCACAATCAGAAGTACTTGAGTGAGAAGGCAGAGCAGCCAAGATTGTGCTCAGCGCGCTGCCAGTGAGGGCTCTCACCCTGCACAGAGCAGCAGGTAGCACCCTTGTCTCTGGGCATGTGAACTGAATCTGAGGAGCCCAATGTGGACTGCAATTGCTACCACAAGTGCTGGGCACCAAGGGCCCCGTTCCAGGCAGTGACTGTCTCAGGATGTGCTAGACGGGTCTCTAACTGCCTGGGGAGTGGCTGGTGCACGGATCTGGATCTGGGCTGCCAGGAGGTGGATGATACAGCAGGACTAGCCTGGTTTCTGCAGCTTCCCAGGTGGCACTAGTGGTGAAGAACCCGCCTGCCAATGCAGGAGACATGAGAGACACAGGTTTGATCCCTGGGTCAGGAAGATCCTCCATCATAGGAAATGGCAACTCACTCCAGTATTCTTGCCTGGAGAATCCCATGGACAGAGGAACCTGGTGTGCTACAAAGTGTCAGACAGGACTGTAGAGACTTAGCACACACACAGCCTGGTTTCTAGCTGCGGACTCCTGGAGGGAGTGAAAGTGAATTGAATCACAACCAGAACCTGATACTGCTGAAGTAAAACCCAGTGGAACATGAGGGCACAGAAGAAGGACTGGGCACCACTGCAACCTTGACATTTGCTGAGCTTCGGGCTTCCCTGGTGAACTGATGTTTTTGAACTGTGGTGTTGGAGAAGACTCTTGAGAGTCCCTTGGTCTGCAAGGAGATCCAACCAGTCCATCCTAAAGGAAATCAGTCCTGAATGTTCATTGGAAGGACTGATGCTGAAGCTGAAACTCCAATACTTTGGCCACCTGATGTGAAGGACTGACGCATTGGAAAAGATCCTGATGCTGGGAAAGATTGAAGGTGGGAGGAGTAGGGGATGACAGAGGATGAGATGGTTGGATGGCATCACTGACTCGATGGACATGAGTTTGAGTAAGCTCCGAGAGTTGGTGATGGACAGGGAGGCCTGGCGTGCTGCAGTCCATGCAGTCACAGAGTTGGATACGACTGAGTGACTGAACTGAACCGAACTGATTCCTGAGTCTGTAAAAATATCCACCAGATATACCAGCCAGCAAATGCCTGACCTTTCTTAAAAAAGTACTATCTCAACAGATACAAAGAAGAGACTAAATATAGGACTGGAGTATGAGATAGATTGAAACATAGTAATAGCAAATACTCTAACAATTTAAGTATATATATGGTGGCTCAATGGCAAAAGAATCTGCCTGCAATGCAGGAGATTCAAGAGACTCGAGTTCAATCCCTAGGTCAAGAAGATCCCCTGGAGAAGGAAATAGCAAACCACTCCAGTATTCTTGCCTAGAGAATCCCATGGACAGAGGAGCTGGTGTGCCACGTCTGGGCTGCAAAAAAGTTGGACACGACTGACGCAATTGAGCAAAAGCAGTGTAGCCCAAGAATTAATATATAGCTAAAAATCCAAACATACACCCACATATACATGTTTAGTGCATACATTGTGGTTTGTGCATGTATGAGTATATAAGCACTGCTGCTACTGCTGCTGCTAAGTCCCTTCAGTCATGTCCGACTCCGTGCGACCCCATAGACGGCAGCCCATCAGGCTTCCCTGTCCCTGGGATTCTCCAGGCAAGACCACTGGAGTGGGTTGCCATTTCCTTCTCCAATGCATGAAAGTGAAAACTGAAAAGTGAAAGTGAAGTCTCTCGGTCGTGTCCGACTCTCAGCGACCCCATACACTGGAGCCCACCAGGCTCCTCAGTCCGTGGGATTTTCCAGGCGAGAGTATAACCATTTTTCTTTTTTAATGTCACTCAGTCGTGTCTGACTCTTTGTGAACCCATGGACTATACAGTCCATGGAGTTTTCCAGGCCAGAATACTGGAGTGGGTAGCCTTTCCCTTCTCCAGGGGACCTTTCCAACCCAGGGATTGAGCCCAGGTCTCCCACATTGCAGGTGGATTCTTCACCAGCTGAGCCACAAGGGAAGCCCAAGAATACTGGAATGGGTAGCCTATCCCTTCTCCAGCAGATCTTCACAACCCAGGAGTTGAACCAGGTCTCCTGCATTGCACACAGATTCTTTACCAACTGAGCTATGAGGGAAACATATAATCTACACACATATATACATACAAATCTGACAGACACCTCATAGACATGTGAAATGTATTCATCAATATGAATGAGGATTAAACAGTGAAAAGGACAGCACTCCCACAGGATCAACTCTTATGGCTGAATGGTGAAGAATTGATGCTTTCGAACTGTGGTGTTGGAGAAGACTCTTGAGAGTCCCCTGGAAAGCGAGGAGATCAAATCAGTCAGTCGTAAGGAAATCAACCCTGAATACTCATTGGAAGGACTGATGCTGAAGTTGAAGCTCCAATACTTTGTCCACTTGATGAGAAGAGCCAACTCATTGGAAAAGACTCTGATGCTGGGAACAATTGAAGGCAAGAGGAAAAGGGGACAAGAGAGGATGAGATGGTTGGATGGCATCACAAACTCAATGGACATGAGTTTGTTCAAACTCTGGGAAATAGTGAAGGACAGGGAAGCCTGGCACGCTGCAGTCCATGGAGTTGCAAAGACTTGGACACGATTGAGCAAATGAACAACCACCAACAGGTAATATTATCTAATCATCAAACCAAGGGTTCCCCTAAATCACCTGCCATACTCAGCCTCTTCACCTAAAACCAAATATTTTATACAAAATGTTTTCCAAGTATGGTGACTGCTGACGGGCCCCCACCGGAAGATGTGTGGTTCCCTGTGATCCCCCATGGTCATAGGCACAGCAGGCCCCCATCCAGCATCTGTCCTGGGACTGCAGCCTTCTCTCGAGTGTTAAGGAGGCCCCCTCCTGAATGAGGATGAGGGGGTCCAGTCACCCCGCAACAGAGGTTCTCATAGAATACAATTCCATTCCCACGGGGACTCCTGGAGACCCCGGTCTGGGCTGTCAGGCCGAGCCACCCCTCCTCCACCACTTCCTCAGTGACTCAGGAAGTCAGAGTCGGTTTGAGGGCACAGTCTCATGTGGACAGAGGGAGGAGCCCACATCCTGCAGAGACTCGAGATGAGGACAGAGGGTCCCCAAGGGATACATGTCCCGCTCTCCCGACAGCCATGGGGGACCATGGGGTGTGGCGCCCAGATGTGACGTCACTGACCCCGCTGGGAGTGGGGAAATGAAGGCCTGGGTCACGGAGCTTGCGTTTACGTCAGCAGAGTGAAGGAGCCCAGCTGTGCTAGGAGTCAAGGTAGAACCCTGAGGGGGGCGCTGGGAGTGCAGGACATACAGGTCGTCACTGCTTTTAGCCCTGGGAAACCCCGAGAGGCTTGTGGAAACGAGCCCCCTCTCCTGCTTGCCTCTCAGGGGTCCTGGCTTGGGGGGATGCTGGCTCTAAGGCGAGCAAAGTTGGCAGCTGAGGGCGGTGCCTAGGTGAGCTGGGAGTCAAGGTGACAAAGAGAAAGAGGGTTGAGGAACCCCTGTGGGATCATCTCATCTTTGGGAAGCCCTGGGCTTGGAGCTGTGATATCATGTCCACAGTCTCCTCCCGGGGTCTCAGGGCAGTGAAGGCCTTGATGTGAGGGTCCTGCTTCAGGGCAACATAAGGACATCCCCGGACCTGCCAGGGCTCAAGATGAGGGCCTTGAGGGAGGACACAGGTAACCCCACAGGTCCTGGCACCTGCTATCAGCCCTGGGAGACCCTGGTGGCGGCATGAGCACAGGGTCGCAGAGACACTGGAGACTTGATATACGGGAGGGGCCTCAGAGGGTGAAAGGGAGGATCTTAAGTTCTGAAAGAGTCTGGGTAAGGACCCTGAGGGAGGTCTGTGGGGACCCTGGCCCTGGGATAGGTTGAGCCCAACATGCGCGGTCTCACTTCCTGATATCCGGGTCTCAGCCTGGGGTCCTGAAACAAGGGGCAGACTTCCTGACATCCGGGTCTCAGACTGGGCACTTCGCATATGGTGCCGAGACTCAGGTGGGCCAATTCCCAGGTCCTGTGGTGTGTCAAGTTGAGGACACTGAGGGAGGAATAGGGTATCGTGGACCACAATCAGAGGAGACCTCAGAGTGCTAAGCCCGTCTCTGTTATCAGTCCAGGGTGTCCGTGGGATAGAATGAGCGAAACAGGCATGGTCTGACTTCCTGACATCCGGGTCTTGGAGAGGCGGGCCCTGGTATAAGGGGCCGGGGCTTCCGTTGGGGAGAGGCGAGAATCCCAGGTCCTGATTGGACGCAAGGTGAGGCGCCTGAAGGAGGACTGAGGGGGTCCCTGTGTGAGGACCGACGGAACCCCACAGATCCCCACCCCAGTTGTTGGCCCCGGGAGCCCTTGTGGTGAGAAGAGCACACTAAGCCTGTCTGACTTCCTGACATGCAGGTCTCAGAGAGACTGGGGACTTGGTGTGAGGAGCCGGGCCTCAGTACAGTACAGGCTGTAGGGAGAGGACAGAGCCCAGGTCCTACCGGGAGTCAAGGTGAGGACACTGAGGGAGGAGGGGAGCCCGACCCCAGAACAGAGGGGACCCTGGTGGTCCCCGGGCAGGATGACCATGTGCAGGATTTCCTGACACCCGGGTCTCAGAGAGCCTGGGGACCTGGTGAATATGGCGGAGTTCCAACATGGCGGACGGGACAATCGCGGGTCCTGCCTGGAGTCTAGGCTCCATGCGGGGAAGGACTGAGGCTGTTAGACCCTAAGGCAGGGAGGGATCCTTGTTCATGCCCGGGGTGGGGAGGGTGGCGCAGGGGACGGTCTTGGAGGCTCCAGAGTAGGGTGAGCAGCTTATTCACCTCTTTCTTAGGGGCCTTAAGGTGAGGTGTTCTGGTGGAGGGCGGAGGCTTCAGGTCTGCAGAGGCTAGACTCCCCGAATACCGAGGGAGGACTCAACAGACGCCCACTCCTCTGTTCAGTGCTGGGAGGCCAAGTAGGACGTGAAGAGCAGTGACCCAGCATCTCCCCAGCCTAGGAACTGTGGGAGGCCCTAGGCAGGTGTGGCCACATATCAGGCCCCCTGGAACTTTGTCCAGATGTGGCTCTTGTTCTGAGTTTCCCTGCAGGCCCCCAAAGGGGGAAGGTCCAGGCCATTTCAGTGGAAAAGTGAGCACTACACGTGAGCCCCAAAGGGACTAGCCACCCAAGATCTGGGGGACCTCACAGAGTCAACCCCTCCCACCAGCACAGAAGGCCTAGGTCTGTGCCACAGTCTACCCCCGAGGTGCCACCTCCGTTTGTCTCACAGGGGCTCCAGGAACCAGGAGGAGAAGACTGAGGTCTGAGGTCTGTGTTCTGAGGTCACAGGAGTGCCAGCAGTCAAGGTGAGGTGGGTGTCCTGAGTGTGCGCAGGGTTTCCCCATCCCAGAACAGAGGGGACCTCAAAAGGCCCTAATTCCCCCACCTTGTCAGCCCCAGAAGCTCAGGCTGTACTGGCTGCAGCCTGAGCCGGCATTTCTCTTCCTCACTTAACAGAGGACTGATCACCAAGGAGGAGCGCCCCTGTAACGCTCAAGAGCAGCCCTCAAGGAAGACCAGTAAGTGGATTCAGTCAGAGCCACCCGTGGCGCATTTCAAAACAGTGACCATTTACACTCTCTCTCTTTCCCAGGTCAGTGGTCTCCATTTTCCCCCTGCCACACCCACACTGGGCACAAGACCCCAGTCATCATGCCTGTGGTCCCGACAAATGAGCTCTGCACTTCTGAGGAAGACCTTCAGGGCCAAATCCAGGCCGAGGGCCCAGTGGAGGCGCAGCTCCTGGGGGCTGAGGCGGAGGATGCCTCAACCCCTCTGGCCTCCTTCCCTCCAGTCTCATCTTCCTCTGCCGCAGGAGATGCGGAGATCTTGCTTATGCAGGCTCTGAATAGGATGACGTGTGAACTACTGGAGTTCCTGATCCTCAAGTATGGCACCAAGGAGCCGATTTTCCAGGCTGAAATGCTGAATACGGTCCTCAGGGATAACCAGGCCCACTTCCCAGTGGTCTTCCGTAAAGCCACACAGTACATGCAGCTGGCCTTTGGCCTGGATATGAAAGAGGTGGACCACAGAGAGCACATCTATGTCATGGTCCCCGTCCTGGGCCTCACCCTCAATGAGATGCAGAGGGATGAGCAGAGCATACCAAAGGCTGGCCTCCTGGTGACGGTCCTGAGTCTGATTCTTCTAGCAGGGGACCGGATCAGTGAGAAGAAGGTCTGGGGAACACTCAGCAAGATGGGGGTATTTTCTGGGATAGAGCACTGCATCTATGGGGAGCCCAAGGAGCTGCTGACCCAAGTGTGGGTGCGGGCGGGGTACCTGCAGTACCGGCAGGTGCCTTACAGCCACCCTGCTCGTTACGAGTTCCTGTGGGGTCCCCGGGCCTATGCAGAGACCAGCAAGCAGAAAGTCAAGGACTATCTGCGCAAGGTCAAAGGAAGGGGTCCCAGGTTCTTCCCACCCCGGTGTGCATAGGTGTGAGGGAGGAGGAAGAGGGGCCCTGAGCCAGAGCAGCAGCCAGGCTCCTTTCAGGCCCACATCCAGCAGCTTGTCCTGGGGATAGGAAGGGAAGCTGATCCTTCCCTCTGTGTTTGAAGAGGGAGCATTCAGCCTTCTCAGTCGTGATGGCTGGGAGAGTTGGGGGAACTGGTGTGTAGCATCTTTGGTCCCTGTTCGCTACAATGACATGGAGATCCACTTCTGTTTCCTTTAGAAATTTTTCAAATGTTATTCCTTGTAATAGAAGGCCTAACGAGCTTCAGTGTCCAACTATGTCAGTAGCGTTGATCACAGTGTGTTTGTGGTCACCAGTTCAAGAACATGAGTTTTGCTGTTTTGTAAAAGTGATTGTGAACTCTTTATTTTATTTTGTGATCCAGAACAAGATTACATGGACTTGGAATATAACTATTTTGGAAATATGATACTACTTAGTAAGAATTAAGAAATAAAATGTATTTGAGGTGAGTTCCTCTGTACTTGTCTGTCATTTTATACAGCTAATCTATCTCTGTTCAATTGGAGTTTTTCAAGTAATTATTTAAGAAAGTACAAAAAGCCTGATTTGACTTGATAAGTGTCCCACTCCGGCTCATTTATTCCACAGACCTTCATGGAGCCTGTGCTCTGTGGAAGGCCCTGTGTTCGCAGTGGGGACACTAGAAGCAGGACACCCCAACACCTAGAGCGATGATCTAAGAGCTGCAGTCACGTGAGGACGGTGGACAGACATCCCCTAGTTCCACAGAACAGGGCAACCAGGGGCAGGGTCCAGGAGGATCACTTGAGTGTTGGTGCCTGGGCCAGGGTGGTTTGGGGCTTTGGGAAGCTGGGTTCATTCTGTGGGAGGTGATTGTGATGAGGGTGGATGGTGGCAGCAGCCAGAGTTATACACAGTGTCTTATGGGTGAGAAGAAAATCTGAAATGGGACATACACATTAGAAGATCCTCTTCTGTCCTAGATAAATTTCCTGGGGCAGGAAGGGAAGTCACACTATGGTCAGGAACAGTTAGACACCTGTTTATGCTGCTTGATCTAGGTACACCAAAAATTTGCAAAATGGGGAGTGGTGAGTGGACTTTGGTTTGCTGCACAATCTACTCAGTCTTGGAGAATATAGTTGAAGACGTCTTGCTAAGCACCCCCAAACTTTTGGTAGGCTTTTAATGGAGTGTCTTCTTTGAAACTGGTGGCTGTGCACTTAACCTAATGGATGAGCTTATCCAGGTGGTCAGGCCCTAAAGCCATAGATGAGGAGGGGTTATGGAAACCACAGTGGCAAAATCTGCACTGAACTTGAATTCACACACCTCAGAATTCTCCTTGGAGGTGAAAAGTGCGGCATTGTGCGTATCCTAGCTAGATTTTATGAATAAAACTCCCACTGCCCTTGTTCTCTCACTGTCGCTTGCCTGATACCTGCCCTCATGAAGCTCATGGCTGTCGGGGAGCCTACGGGCACCTTGCAGGTGCTGAGACAAGTCCCATCGTGTGGTGGCAGCCGGGCCTCTGGGGGAGACTGTGTCTGGCATCAGGAGGCAGGGGCACATCCTCAGCTCACTGAGACTGTGGGCAGCATCACTGCAGAGGGAAGGGCAGAAAGAGCACTGGAAGGAGCTGGGGGGACCCCTCCCTGACGTTCGCAAGAGTCTTGGAAACTAAATCAGATCTTGCATTTGAAAGTGGCAACACAGAGTAGTGACTAGAAACAGTTGGAGGTTCAAGTCACATTTGGCTTTCTCAAAAACTCCTCAACACATGAAGGGAATCGTCTTCATCGCAGGCTACACCTACCAGCTGCTGTCTGTTGAGCACCGAGCACACTGCAGGGCAGGCAAGAGACTCCAGGTCCTTGCCCACATCTCTCCTCCCTCTGCTTCCTGGAAGCTGCCTGCAGGGAACATGGGATCCTAGGTAAACCTCCAACAGTTCGGGAATAAATACCTGATCAACTCACCAATTTAAATACAAAGAAAAACACTTTCTATATAAGTAACAATAGCATGTTGTTTGGGAAAAAAAGCATCCCATTTGTGCTGCTATCTGGGGTGGAAAGATATTCTGGAGGAAGGTGGTGCCACATCCATGGGGCTGAGGTCCCAAGAAGCTGGAAAGGCTCCTTCCTGACTGACTGATGGAAGCTCTGTCCAGGCGCTGTCCATGCAGGGCCAAGGTGAGGACCTGGGCTCCTCCCAGTGGCACTGATCTCGTGAGGCAGCAGTGAGTGGTTGAGTGAAGTGACATCTTAATTCCCTGCCCAGGAATTGAACCTGGGTAGCCTGGATGAGAGCCCGGAATCCTAGCCTGGAGACTAGCAAGGGCTAGAGGCTGAATGCTACTGTTTCATGGATCATTGCCTCCAGTGAAAAATGCATTTATCACAGAGGCAGAAACTGTAAATGCAGGCACAAAGTTTATTATTAGAAACATAGCACGACAAGTGGGAGAGCACATAAAGAAATGGCTTAGTTGAGACAGAAGCAAGGCAGAGATGCAATCCTGGAGAGAAAGAGTGTGGATGTCACACCTGGTGAGCAGGAGCACAGTCAAGAGGCGGTAAAACCATTTATATGAGGCAGTCCTGGATTTTTGTCTTCCTTCAGGCCTATCATCTGGTTTCTTTCTCTACACCTGACCTCCCTGGGACACTCCCCTGCGTTTGTACATACACCCCTCAGCCAAGACGGACCTCGAAGTGAAGGTTTCCATGAGGAGCAAGACTCATTATGGTCTGGCATTATCCCTTGACTTTTGAGCCACAAGGAGCCTTCCTTCACATGTCTGATGTCTCCCTTGGTACAAAACATGGAGGAGTGGAGATACTTTTATCCTGATACTTTTATCCTTTACTCAAACAAAGTTTTGCCCCTCTTTGTCCTTGCCATGACTGTTACATTTAGGTATTTATAAGAGACAAACACTGGCTATTTATGCTGTCTGTATTGTTTTATTCATTTCAGAAAGCAAACAGGAGGCTGATTGTAAGTGCCTCAACTGTAGCCATACTATCTCTTGGCACAGGGAATACTAACATTTGTAAGTATCCAGCCTGAAGCCCACTTCTTTGTGCCCCATGAAATGCAAACAGGAGGCCAGTTGAAAATGTCTAACTTGGAGCCCATCCATCCATACTCCTCTGCCTTCCTGTGTGATGCATAAATACTTTCTTTTTTTTTTTTTTAGCTGTAAATTCTATATGATTTTATTTATTTATTTATGTTTTACTTTACAATATTATATTGGTTTTGCCATACATCAGCATGAGTCCGCCACAGGTGTACACGTGTTCCCCATCCTTAACCCCCCTCCCACCTCCCTCCCCATACCATCCCTCTGGGTCATCCCAGTGGGAAATTCTTACTAATTCTGTTCCGTATATTCACTGGGACAAGAAGATGATCTGACTTGCCAAAATAGCCATCAAGGCACAGAAGCCTTGAGATATATATAGCTTTGTGATTGAGTCCAACACAAATACTTGGAAGTCATACTCCTTGAACTTCAGACAGGGCACAGGGATCCCCCATGCCCATGACTTCAACCTCCAAAGGCTAAGTCTCTGTGTCTAACTTGCCTTTCATTCGGTTGTTCACTTCTGGTGCCATTTCAGAGCATGATGATCATAGTAATTTTCAGAAGGCAGACATGAAAAGGGAAGACACTGCAGAGATCAACCTAATCAAGGTAAGGGGGTCAGGCAACTGTGTGCTCCCCACATTGATCCCATGAGTAGTCTCTCACAATGAGCTTCCCCCAGGGAGGCAGCTCCTTCAGTGGAGGCCCATTCCAGAGAAGACTTTTGCTCTGAGTCCTCCTCCACCAAGACCTGTGGCCCTGAGCAAATGAGTGGGCTAGTGAAAAAGAGGAGATCTGGGTGGTACCACAGCATCCACTATAATCCACCCCTCCCAACTTTGACATACACTCCCTTCATCTGGAGAGATCACGTCATCTGAGGACAGCTCCTTGAGGATTCTTGCTGGTTTCCTCTCCTAAAGAAGCTCAGAGAGAAAGACTGGACAAATGCTGGGCCCTCACAGATGCAGCAGCTGCTGCACCACAACTGATGGTCACTCTCTTGCCTGAGATCCGTTCTAAATCCCCTGTACTCAGCCGAGACCTTGGCCATTTCCAGTGGCTTCCCTGGTGAGGTAATACAGACTTTGTCCCTCAGGGTTCTGAAGCTTCTCTGACCCTTGCTCTTGGACTTGTCAATTCACCACTGAAGTGGAGCAGGAACCAAGACACATCACCTGGCTGTTAGAGATGTTTCCTTGCTGTTCCGCCTGTGCCAGAGTAACCCTCACACTCCTTAGGATCAAGGTCAGCACTGCCTGCCAGGATGGGGACAATTCTCTGTGTGTGCTGGTCCCCTAGCAGGAGGAGCCCAATGTGCCCAGATGGGAACCACAGCTCATGGGTCAGTAGAACTGTTATCATGTCTCCTGGGGGAACCTTCTTGCTTTGGGAACAGCCTGTCATGTGTCACCACCGGCAATAGGGTAACCAGTAGCCACATGAGGCTGGGTATTGTGAGCTCAAATGTGCTTAGTGTGTCCCAGGGCCCGGCCTTCTACCTTAACATAATGTGAAGTGAAGTCTCCCAGTCGTGTCCGACTCTTTGCAACCCCGTGGACTGTAGCCCACCAGGCTCCTCCATCCAAGGGATTATCCACACAAGAATACTGGAGTGGGTTGCCATTTCTCTCTCCAGGGGATCCCCCTGACCCAGGGATCGAACCCAGTACTCCCACATTGCAGGCTGTGGCTCAGCTAGTAAACAATCTGCCTGCAATGCGGAAGACATGAGTTCAATCCCTGGATCAGGAAGATCCCCCGGAGAAGGGCATGGCTGCCCACTCCAGTAACATAATGTGAAGTCAAATGTAAATAGCTAGATGTGGCTACTGCGGACATCTGTGCTGTGGAACTACAGAACTTACTCTTAACAACTGGAAGCACAACTTCCCTTGTGGGTCACTGGGAGTGGTGGCAGGTGGGGCCATGAGTCACTGGGAGTGGTCGTACGGGGAGTCATAAATCTCTGGGAGTTGGGTTGTAGGTGGGGTCATGGGTCAGTGGAAATGGTGATCAGCGGGGTCACTCTACCCTCTGGTTCAAGGACCATGCATCTTACCTCGTGGGGAACTAAGGATGGCAGATGTGGAGCATGTCCAGTCCCTGGAGGGTGACACCCCAGTACCACGGGCTCTCATATCCCAGTGTGCACCCCACGTGTGCTTTGTAGAGGCCAATCCACTGTTCCAGAAGACCAGCAGCTTCTGGATGGTGGGGGCTGAGATAGCGACTTTGGATCCCATGGCCACTTGCCCTCTGAGCCCCTGGTGTGCTGTTAGAGGGTCTCTTGGTCTTGGATGGTTTTGTGAAATACCCTGTGTCAGTCAGTTCTGCTTTCTGTGAGCCCTCAAATAGTGGTGCCAGACAAGGTGCTGCAAGCGGGAAAGCGAAACCCACATCTACAATGTGTACCTATCGATTTCGGTAAAGATGAACCTCTCCTCCTTCAAGGATGGAAGTGAGATTAGCGGCTCAATGATCTGGAGGGAGGGTGCCACTGAGGGATCGGCATCACTCTCTGTCATGGTGGGGCAAACACCTGGTAGGTGCCGTAGCTCATCCGGCCTGCTGGTGGCGCCTGTGCTGCTGAGCCCAGATGCAGCATCATCCTTGGCCCCAGGGCTCCTCCTCGCATGAGAGCACTGTGCAGCCCTGAGGGACCACTGACAGAGGCTGGGCGCTCTCAGTTCTTCAGGCACTGGGTCTTCAGTGATGTTTCTTGCCTCTTGTGTGCTGCATGCTTTTGTGAGTAGCAAGAGGCAATGCAGATATCTTCCTTTTTGGTGTCCCTTCCTATAGGTTCATTGATGTACCCCTTCTCCAAACCTACTTGTGGCAATCTACCAAAATGTCTCATTCTAAGTACCTGACTGGCTGGCTAATCCATTTTCCATCATCTTTAAGCCCATGTCTATTCTTGACATGGGCCATTTCCTTTATCCATAAATAGTGGATCCCTAGAGGCACCATCAGAAGTTGCATCCACTGGGAGCGGATTTCCGCTCGCCACTGTCTCTATGGCCACATGTGGTGGAGGTGGTACTGCAGCAGGAGTCCATTTCCACCTGCAGTTTCAGTTCAGCCAACCCACCCCTCATCTATGCTCAGCATTTCTACACCCCCAGCAGCTGGTCAGAAAAGAACTTCCTGGTCCATTAATCTCCAGGAATAAATGGTGGCAGAGGTGCTTGTGACACATTTGCAGGTCATATTGGTGTTTAGCTCACCTTTTTGTAATCTATGACCTTGCTTGGGTCTGATCTCCTCAGAGAAGCCACTTCTGTTTTGCGGTGGACTACTGTTGCAGTCGCCTCCCTTTGTGGGTCTGACAGAACCTAGCTCATGAGGACCAATGTCCGCATGCTGTATGCCGAGGAGGTGGCCATGTGTTCCAGCAAAGATAACAAACCTGGCAAAGCAGTTGCTATCGAGTGGGTGGTGGTCCAGTGTCCTCCTCAGGAGCCTAGAGGTTTGAGTAGGGTCCAGACTGCTGAGGAGGTTCAGTGGGGACCACCTCCCTGCATCCTTTTGGTGTTAAGGGTGTCATTAATGTTTCACATCTCCCAAACCAGAGGGAATCTTGGTTTGTATTTACTGTCACAGTCAAGGTGCAGGGAGTGCACTTGGTCTCCCCGCTCTGATAGCTTCTATACTAATGGGCTTGTGTGCATTCAGGGCTTGTGCCCATCATCAAGCACGTCTGTTCTAATCGCACATCTGGAGGTGGCAGGCAGGAGCTCTCTGGGTCAGATCTAGGCCAGACCTCTGTGGGGAGCGAGCTCCGCCTCTGGCAAAGGTCATGAGGAAGGAGGCTTGGCATACGCAAAGGCGGGATCAAGCCTCAGGAGTCTCCCTGGAAATTCTCGAGCAATCTACCCCCAAAACCAGAGTCTGCCTACTTTCTGCTTTGTGCTTTCACCTACACCTCTGACTTTACGGGGGGCTGTCCCCCACTACCTCTCTGAAAAAAGTTAGCTTACAGCTCCAGTTAATAATTCCTGGGTGTGATAGTGTTTAACCTACAAACTCCTTTGGAAATCCTCTAGCCTGCCTGAATAGGTTTTTCCGGCCTCATGTGATTGTTCAGAGCCTCCCAACTGTGAGAGGCAGGAGATGTTCTAAACTGTGTAAACACAGATTCTTTTGAATAGTTAAAAGATTGATTAGAAATTGTATTGGTGAAGGGATTTTCACTTGTTGGGCCAATGTTTGCTGCTAAGTTTCCATATCCCTTGCCTGCTGTGTCCCTGGCAGTGTATTGATTAATATAGTTGGTGTAAGTAGTAGCTTTAATGTTTGTAACCTGGGACCCTTGAGTTAATTCTTTTTCTTGTTACAGCCCACCACACCTTTGCTCTGTAGGAATGCAACTTTATCTAATGCTTTTGGAGGGTGGCTCCTGACCAATCACCTTTAGAGAAAAATAAGTTTTCTGAAGAAAAGGTCTTAAAATGTTAACAGGCCTCTGGGCCAGAAGTTGATGCAAATCACCTAAGCTTTTGCATATGATAAGTTTGCAGGAAGAAAGCCTGGTTTGCTGCAAGACACTCTACCCCTTCCCCCATTATCCTCTATGCATAACTTAAGGTATAAAAACTACTTTGGAAAATAAAGTGCGGGCCTTGTTCACCGAAACTTGGTCTCACCATGTCGTTCTTTCTCTTACCTTCTGGCTGAATTATTCAGCCTCTTTTCTCCACTGAATTTCTTCACTGAGCTATCCTCATTCTATTACTCTTTATATCCTTAATTAACATTTAATTAAGCAATTGTCTCCTGATCTTCGCCTACGCCGTCTCTCCTTCGAATACCCTGGATCAGCGGGGGCTGGTCCCCGGCAGACCTCCATATGTTCCTGGTGCACACATGCTCCCCCTCCACTGCGGACACTGACGGAGTGAAGGCCTGACTATCACTTCCCACAGCATCCTGCTTCTAGACGTCCTTACAATGTTTGCGTCTTTCCTCTCTCTCCCGTGTCCAGTCACCAAGGTGAACGATGTGGGTCTCTTTGCGGGACAGATTTGGGGAATGATGGCTGCATACATCTGCCAGGGTGTTGCAGAGTCTTAACTCATGAGGATCCCTCCTTCCCTTTGGTCAATGGATTCTGTGTCTGACAATTGACTCAGGTCTGGGAACTGGGGAAGACCTCATGACTCTTTTGGAGCACTCTCCTGCATCCTCCTGCTCACTCATGCTTGTTGTCTATCAGACAGTAAGGAATCTGCCTGTAATGCAGGGGACCTGGGTTTGATCTGAGTGGGGAAGATCCTCTGTAAAGGGAATGGCAACCCACTCCAATATTCTTTCCTGGAGAATTCCATGGACAGAGGAGCTTGGTGGGCTACAGTTCACTGGGTTGCAAAGAGTCAGACAATAACAATTGATCCATCCATCCATCCACCCACCCCATCCATCTATCTATCTGTGTCCCCAATAGAAAAATGCATAAAGGAGACAAAAGGCAACTAACAAAAGAAATAGAAATGACTAAAAACCTTGAGAACCTCAATGTTTCTAGAACTCAAAGAAATGTATGTTAAAACATTGAGAACAGCCTGTGAACATGGACAGTAGTTAATGTCGTGTAGGAAAAGGGAAAACAGACTCACTCAAGCATTACTGATGGTGATGCACATTGATCTGACCTTTCTGGAGGGGAATCTGGCAATAGGTAGGAAAAATCTAAACAGCCATACCCTTATACAGCAATTTCACTTCCAGGAATTTATTATTAGGAAATAACTGGACAACTCCACAAAAACATATGTACAGGGATTTCCAGGGAGAACAACCTAAACCTCCTCAGTATAAACCTGGTTAAATAAGTTATGCTACATGGATATCATGGAATTGTCTTTGGCTACCAAAAATTATATGAAGCCATATTTAGTGATATAGAAAGAACCCCACATTGTAATAAGTACAAAAGCTAGACTACAAAAGTGTACAGTGCGATACTTTTTTTTTTTTTTTTTTTGGAAAATTCTATGTGAAATGTACAAAAAAAAAAAAAAAAAAAGTCTGGAGAATATATAGGCCAGAAAAAATATTTTTGGTTACCTCTGAATTATAGGATTTTGTTTGAGTTTTACTTTTTCATATGTTTCTGCATTCTCTGAATTTTAGGTAATGAACATGTATAACTTTTGAAATCAGATAAAATCAGCAATGCTGAAATGCTCTGAAAAGTGGAATGAAATGCTTGGCCAGGAGACTTCAGTAGAAAAGTGATCGCTCTTCCCTTCCATTCCCACCTGAAGCCAGTGCATCAGAGCATCTCCAGATGGAATTATGCTTCCACTGTCTCAGGCAGATGAATATCTATCCTCTTTCTTAAAGTTTCCAGAAAAGAAGCTTCAAAATTTCCTATGACAATCCATTCCAGAGTTTATCAAATACATCTGAAAAAAGAAATTTCACCTAATGTTTAATCTGAAACACCTGTTCTGTGATTTAAGCCACTGCATTTCTGCTTCAATTTGCAGTGAAAATAGGAACTGGTGGCTGCCGTTGGTTCTCAATCAGTTCAGCTCAGTCATATCTGACTCTTTGCAAACCCATGGACTGCAGCATGCCAGGCCTCCCTGTCCGCCACCAACTCCCAGAGTTTACTCAAACTCATGTCCATTGAGTCGGTGATGCGATGCAACCATCTTATCCTCGGTCATCCCCTTCTCCTCATGCCTTCAATCCTTCCCAGCATCAGGGTCTTTTCAAATGAGTCAGTTCTTTGCATCAGGTGGCCAAAGTATTGGAGTTTCAGCTTCAGCATCAGTCCTTCCAATGAATATTCAGAAGCGATTTCCTTTAGGATGGACTGCTTGGATCTCCTTGCAGTCCAGGGGATTCTCAAGAGTCTTTTCAAACACCACAGTTCAAAAGCATCAATTCTTCAGTGCTCAACTTTCTCTATGACCCGACTCTCACATCCATACATGACTACTGGAAAAACCATAGCTTTGACTAGATGGACCTTTGTTGGCAAAGTAGTGCCTCTGCTTTTTAATATGCTGTCTAGGTTGTTCACAACTTTTCTTCCAAGGAGCATATGTCTTTTCATTTCATGGCTGCAGTCACCATCTGCAGTGATTTTAGGAGCCCCTCAAAAGTCTCTCACTGTTTCTATTGTTTCACCATTTATTTGCCGTGAGGTGATGGGACTGGATGCCATGCTCTTAGTTTTTTGAATGTTGAGTTTTAAGCCAGCTTTTTCACTCTCCTCTTTCACTTTCATCAGGAGGCTCCTAAGTTCCTCTTCTCTTTCTGCCATAAGGGCGATGTCATCTGTATATCTGAGTTTATTGATATTTCTCCCAGCAATGTTGCTATGCCAACAGGAAGCTTCTTAAAAACAGTCCCCTGAACCCCAGAGGGACACGACTGCAGGCTGGAGACAAGGTGGCATGGAGCACTTTTTTCTGCCCTTGTCAACCAACGATAAGTCCCAAAAGCAGATGAAAGACCCTGGCATAATTTTCCTGGTTCCCTTCCCCATAACATCTTTGTGCACCAAGTTTATCCCAGCCTTTCAACTTATGGAACCCTCCCTGCTGTCCCAGCAACTGTGCACTGTTACTACACCCAGCATACAGATGTGAAACCTTAGGCTGGAAAACAGTCATCAGTGGCTCAAGATCTTAAACCCTGGCCTCTGAGCCACGACACCACAATGCCAAGGACAAACCCAGGCAAGGACACTGATCTGGGCTGCTCAGCCCTGCTCTGTGAGGCTGATGACCATATACCCTCACTGGTAACCGGGGTACCTGGAGGGTGACCAGGGCACAGAAGCCAGGGTGGGCGAGCAAGAGACAGCTTCCAGATCATGGGCTGACAGAAAACCACAATTTTGCTCAGGGAAAACATGGCTTTTGCAATTTTGGGTCCAGGTCAATCCTAAGAATATGATTAGCTACTAAGCATGTTGCAAGTGAGGGCCGGGTGCCACTCCCTGAAGGCAACTTTCCATCCTGTCCAAAGTTAACTCACAGGTTTCTCCGAGACAGAGGGAGCCGCCCAGCAGGGCAAGCAGCACCAACTGCAGCACAATGCCATTTACGCCATCTCCTCTACTTGCATTTCCTATCAGCGCTTGAGAAGTGTGCAATGAAAACAAGTCAACGAGGTGGGCTTAATGCTGCTGAGCTTCTGGTGTCATCGCCTGTATCTCAAAACCAGAGACTCCTGAATCACGTTAACACCCGAGAATTGTGTGGCTGGATCCAGGTTTTGTGAGGCTGTAGTGGGAGACCGCACCAGGCTCCGGATGTCCTGAAACAAGATGGTGTATAGGTTTCTGGAATTACAACCTAGTGGATACACGTGCTTGCCAAGGGTCCCTCCTCTTTTTAGCTCTGCTAAGTCACTTCAGTCGTGTCCGACTCTGTGCGACCCCATAGACGGCAGCCCACCAGGCTCCCCATCCCTGGGATTCTCCAGGCAAGAACACTAGAGTGGGTTGCCATTCCTTCTCCAATGCACGAAAGTGGAAAGTGAAAGTGAAGTCGCTCAGTTGTGTCTGACCCTCAGCGACCCCATGGACTGCAGCCTTCCAGGCTCCTCCATCCATGGGACTCTCCAGGCAAGAGTACTGGAGTGGGGTGCCATTGCCTTCTCCCTTTTTAGCTCTAGGTTCCTCCCATTTCTACCACAGAAGACCATGGTTGGTACCAAAATATTCCACATCCTGAGGCAGTTTGGCAGATGGTGGGGTGTGTAGTCATCCAGGTTGACCTGGGGCTGGCCCTCAGTCCTGCCTGTCCCAGGAAGGGCATTCCTGCAGGCCGAAGGCTGGAAGAAGGTAATGCATCCAATATCCCTGGGTCTCTGTCAGTCCTCTGAAAGTGTTGGCTCTTATTGGGGCTGGGGTCATGTGTGCCTAATGTTTTGTCCAAAAGCCTTGGGGGCCACGAGAGTTTAGAGATTTAGAAATCATTAATAGGGACACAGAGATCATCAATATGCAGGCAGGGGCTGGCAGACATACTGACATGGCTGCAGTGAACCATGAGACTGTTAATACCAAGTGGGATATGTAGAGAAAATTCAGGATACTATAAATAGCTTCTTGGTATCATCTATTTTTGGTGGGACTACCAAAAGGGTTTAGATCAAGTTGCTGAAAACACTTGGCTGCTGAAGTGTTCTGGGTGATGAAATGGTGAACAGCAGATCATGGACCTGAGGCAGCAGGCAGATGTTGACTCCCGCACAGTTCAGGGAAGAGGCTTCCAGCTTTATGGATTCCTGGTCATGGTACAGCCCCTAGTTCACAAAGCCTGTCAGTTTGACTCAGCTCACACTGCCTTCTGACCCCAGGGGCCACTATACACATCTTTACTCAAAATCCACCAATGGCCCTCAAGTCCCAACCCAGGCCACATCCTATAGGACCTTTGGGACTGGGGGCTGATGGTGGCCATGTTCTCCTCCTTTCCGAGTTGGAGGCTCTTCACTGTCTGCCTGTCTCCCAGCTGCAGGTTTCAAGGCACAAGCCTGCATTCCCACTCATTCTGGGGAAAGTTCTCTTGGGAAAAGAGATGCCTCTTCAACCGCTATTCGTAGTAGGTGCTTTCTGGTTTATAGATTGCTTTCATGTGCTTTCATCTTGTGACCTCCTCTCTCCTATCAGATGCACCGACAAATAGGATTACTCCTAATGGGGACATTTCACACTGTGCTCATGCTTCAGATAAAGAAAGGGAGACTCAGAGAGGGAGTGATTTGCTGAGACTCACACTGCAGCAGTGGTGGTGCTGGGAACAAATCCAGGTTTGAGATGGCAGAACGGAGTGTCTGCTTCCTCCCACACTGCCTCTGTGGAGGACCAGAGCCTGCCCAGCCTACCTGGCTAGTGCTGCACATACCAGCACGCAGCCTTGCCTCTGCAGGCAATGGATGCAACTTTACAGCACATCAGAGTCTCTAGAAATCCTTTGCCAAAATCCCTTGGGGGACCTGAACTGACGGTGTCAGCTTGGTGACCCTACACAGACTTGCCTGTTCCAGCCACACACCTGGGCTCAGTTCCCTCCATGGGTCTGACCTATCGGGGGACCTCCCCCCATTTCCCAGCCAAGGAGACCCTCTTCACTACAAGGCCCGATCCAGATGGCCCTCCCGTCTAAAAAACCCCTCCATGGTCCTTTGATATGAGTCAGTGGTTGGTTCCCCACTCTTAATACTCCCCAACCTCTGCCTCATTTCAGGCTCTGCACTGCACAGGTCTGCCTGGAAAATGCACTCCAGTCTCCCAACACTCCAGCCCTGAGTGATGCAGGGGTGAGTGGACACCTGACACCCTGCACGGTGGAGGAGCCTCTTGCAGGACAGGTGTCCTTGGGCTTGAACACGCTTTGCCTCATGAGGTCTGGCACACAGACCTGCCCTCTCCCATCAGGCTGTGCTTACACCAGAGCTAGCAGATGGCTGGGTGGCCAGTGCACTGGAAAGAGTTCTCCTCCCCAACCCAGCAGCTATCTGCTGTGAAAAAAGCCAAGAGCCCCTCCCACCAGGCTGCATGCAGGGCAGAGCATGGCGCCACCCAGGCAAAGCACTTGGCATCCTGTGTGTAGACACAGCCACCGCTCAGGCACCAATTCCTTTTGTCAGTTCTCCTGCTCGGCCAGTAGTGATCATGAACCTCAGGCACTGTGAGGGCCCAGGCACCAGGGCCCACTGTGGACACCTCCAATGCCTATCTGTGCTCTGCACCTCCCGACCGGCTGGCAGGAACAGTCAGGTCAACGTTGCAGGTGAAGGGATGCCCTGCCCAACTCTGCCTGCTCCCTGTCCCCTTCGTGGTGAGTCCCCAGCCAGCCTCTGGCACCAACTCCCCCCCCCACCCCACCCCCGGGAATAGCCTCACGAAAGACCCATCCCAAGAAGGTTGGCCCGAGTGAGAGGTAGTGAGATAGGGCCTTGCTACAGGGTTGACATCCCCTGTCCCACTGTTTATGAGGACCCATCCTGGGGGTAGTCGGTGTGTACTCAGCCCTGGGCTCAAGGCCACAGCCCAGCTGCTAGAATTTTGCTGGGCTAGCAGGGGGAGAGGAATTCTCTGGCAAGTGAGAAGACCCAGGCCTGTGGATCATGGGAGGAATAGAGGGAAGTGACGTTTTTGCTTTGCTGTCCGCAGGGGATGAGCAGCTCAGGGTGAAAAACAATGAGAACCAAGGGGTGGCCCAGGGTCTCCCCGATAGCTGACAAAACCTCAGGCAGTGGACAAACATCTGCCCAGGATTCAACAGGAATGGCTGAATCTCAAAGATACTGAGCATTCTACCAAGGTAGGCCTGACCTGCTGGCATCAGAGGTCCTCTTGGGAAAACCTGCATCCCTGACATTAAAGCTGGGAGACAAGGAGGCAGGCCCCTGAAGACCAGGACTACCCAGACATCTCTGAACTTCTGAGCTTGTGGCAGCAGCCCACCCACCCCACCCCACAATGAGCTGGAGAACCCCTCACCCCCACCCCCAAGGGAGCAAATGGGACTGGAGCCCTCCCTCACAGGTGCCCTCCGTCCCAGGAAGCAGGGGAGCTCGCCGTCCCGAGATGTGGCAGGACCCACAGGACTACCAGCAGGAGAACCAAGGAACCATGGGAAGAGGTGGTCACCTACTGCCCGGCCAGCAAGCAGAGCGAAGTCACCACACAACATAGGCTGAGCTCGCCAGGCCTGGTGATGGAGGAGACGGACAACACCTCCTTCCCACCATTCCCACT
Source organism: Bos indicus x Bos taurus (assembly GCF_003369695.1). NCBI lineage: Eukaryota > Metazoa > Chordata > Mammalia > Artiodactyla > Bovidae > Bos > Bos indicus x Bos taurus. Next base: position 13,026 of record NW_020867528.1, on the reverse strand, counting down.
GCCCAGGGACTGCAGCAGAGGTCAGGGAGTTGTAATGAGTGGCCAGGAGCCAGGGGCCATGACAAGGGTTGCCACTGCCCAGGAGGCCAGATCCACAGAGTGGGGAAGGTGATCAGTACAACATGGCCTCCTTGGGGCTCGATGGGTGGGCAAGGGACCAAGGTATAGTCCAAAACAACACTGAGGCCAAGAGCAGCCGCCCCAGTAAACAGGTCAAGATCCCTCGTTCAGGTTTGGCCCCTGAGCCAGTTCTCAGACCTGGAACACGGATGGAGTGGGTCCCAGAGGAAGGACCACAGCAAACAGACACTGGAACAACCCCAGCTCCTCTCACAAGGACCTTGGGCTCTGCGTTGGTGACCCCACGCAGGGAGGTGGGACCACCAGAGGGGTGGAAGTTGCTGGACCCAGGGTCAACTTGACACTGATGTGAGATACCCAGGTAATTCTGACTCTGCAGCCACTTCGGGAAGACCCCCTGGGCTGGGGTTTCTGGGCACAGGGGGTCAAGGGGCAAGGGACACTGGGCCAGTCCCGAGGATTCATCAGTCTGTCTTGAGCTGGGAGAGCCTGGAATGCAGTATCCCCCGGAGCCAAGTGCAGGGCTTAGTGAGACATCTGTCAAAGAGTCCTTCAGAACCTGGGGGCACATGTTATGTGAGGGAAAAATGGTAAGGCCAAACAGAAACCCCGCGTGAACTCCAGTGATTAAGAGAGAAACGCACAGAAAAAGAGGGGGAATACATGCCCCACTCATGAACTGGAGATCCTTCTCAGCTCTGGTGGTGCCTTATGGGCATCCTCTGCTCCTGACTTCTCACATCCTCCTGGTGCTTCGCCAAGTCACCATGGTGGGCACGCAAGTACTCAAAGGGTAGCTCGATGGGGCTCCCACCCAGAGCATGAGAGTCCACTCACTAAAGTCCTCTCACCATGAGTATGGGATGGCAATGCACACTTGAGACCACCCTCCCTGCTCCTCGATCTCTCAAACAAAGCACCTGGACCCATTCAGTGGCCCTCAGCCGGTGTCCAGAAGCCCCCTCCAGTGCTAGGAGGGCCTGGTGCCTGGGTTGTGGACAACCTGCCCAGACAGAAGACAGTGAAGAGCGCATAGACCCCAGAGCTTGGGTGTGATGGAGATGCGCAAGCCAGCATCTCCAGGTCCCAGGTCAGATGTGATATAAAGGCCTGTGATGTGAATGCAAGCAGGTCAGCGCCAGAGTCTCACAGAAGGTCCTGAGGTCCCCCTGGGGCAGTGTCCCATCCCCTTGGCAGGCAGCACCCCGAGAAGTGGCAACCAAGTGGCCACTCATGTCCTCTCAAGATACTGTGGTGAAACTGAGATGAAATAAAAACATGTCCAGTTCTCAGGCTTGCCCCTCGATCTGGGATGTATGGAGAGGGATGCAGCCAACAGGAGCTGCCCTGGGGACAGAGGGGAAGGCTAGTCAACCTCCTGGAGCTACATGTCCATGCCTGGGCTTGTCCAGTGTGTGGGAGTCCAAGGCCCAGAACTATAGCTAGGCAGGGACCGAGGGACTGACATGGATATGAAGGAGCCCTCTCTCATGGGCAGAGTGCTGGATGCCAGGGCAGAGTCTCCTTGGGGACTGCTCGGCCCAGGTTCCAAGCCTGGGGGTGGATGGCAGCCCCCACTGGGAGGACCTGAGGGACCACGCACTGACCTCTGGGGTACTTAAGGCTCCAAGAGACCAGGTGAATACTGAGTCTGCCACTAGCCTGCAAACAGAAGAGGATAAATCTGAAACACAACCAACCAGGGCAGGATAAGCACCCAGACCCAAAAGAAGTGCCCAAAACTCAGCACAGAAAAGACACACAGCTCAGTGGAGAGATGGGCAACAGGCATTTCAGAGAGGAAACCGCATCGGCCAAGGAGGACATGCGGGAACCCGAGAATCTGGGTTGAGCCCGTCCCAGGTCAGTGCTGCCCTCAAACACACAGCAGGAGCAACGTGGAACCCTCACCAAGCCTCAGAGACCCAGGTGGGGTGGGAGGCAGCACTCCCTGTGGCTCAGTCCCCACATCTGGGCACGTGAGGAGAGCTGGGGCCAGCAGCAGGGAAGGGATGGGTGCAGAGAAACACCATGGAGCAGGTCCTCACAGCTGCTCCCATCAGCAGCCACACATCATAGGTCTCCAGTTCACTGGGCAAGGTCTCGTTCAAAACCAGGATTTGGAGGAACAGCAGCAGCCCACAATCTGTTCACAGGACCCTCCCTCATGATCTGAAACCACTACCAGGAGGTTCTGGGGTTTCTGGAGACAGCTGGTAACCACTCTTGGGGCGAGGAGCAGGTTGCCACCATGAGGGAGTTGGGTGTGGTGATCGCTCGGGTTCCTGCAATGCTGAGGCCTCAAATCCAGGAGGCAGCCTCTACCCTCAACTTGTGCCTGGGAGGCTTCTGCAAGGAGAGAGCAGGCTGCACGCTGGAAGAGAAGACTGCTTTACCACTCAACATTCCCATGGCAGCAGTTGTGTGGGTGCCTGGCTAATGGGAACCAGGGAGACACCGACCTTGCCTTCCTGGAACTTGGTGACCCTTGGGGGGGGTCCAGATTCGTGCACAGCAGCCACAGCCTGGGAGGAAGAGAGGGGCAAAGACAGGCAGCAGGAAGATGCAGAGTGCCCCAGAACTCCCAGATGAGAGCATCTGGCACCCGAGTGAACGGAGAAAAGAATGTTACCGTCGTACCTGGAAGGAGGACAATAGGTTGTCAGGACAAGAGGAGCCAGTGGTCCAGGGACAAAAACTGCACGAGAAAGTGTGGGGTCCCGGATGTGCTCTGTGCAGAGTGCAGGGCCAGCACAGCTACCCAGAGTGCGGGGTGATGAGGAAGGAGACCTGAGACCACTGGAAGCCTCCCCCCAGGGCACCACAGACAGGTTGGGGCTTAAACAGGAGAGGGCTCAGCTGCACTTTCATCCGAGGTTGACAAGGACATAGTGTGTGGTGTGACACAGAACCGATGGTGTGCAACTGGAGGAGAAGAGACAAGAGGGGTCTAGGCAGGTGGGGAGACTAGGCTGACAGCACTGGCCCCAGGCCATGAGGCCTGAGCTCAGCTAGTAGCAGTGGGGACAGGAAAAGGAACATTTACTCTGATCAGGCACTTGGGAGGCAAGGAGACAGTAGGGAGGGCGGTGGTCAGGAGCAGAGTCAGGTGGCTGCCCTGGGTGGGCTGAGCCCCCGGATGAGAGCAAGAGTTCAGAAAATAGTTTTTGAAGGCGAAAGCTGTCTTTCTCTGAGACATCCCAGGTCCCAGGGGCAGCAGGAGACACAGTGAGGATTTTCCTTCTCATCTGCCAAAAAGACAAAGAAAAAAACAAACAAACAAACAAAAAAAACAGACTGTGCTCAGCACTGGGTCAGCAGCCCCAGGGTGGCTTGGAGGAGAGCTGGCCTGGGCGTTTAGGCCCTGAGATGGGGATTCCGCCCAGAGGCCACGCCTCTCACGGCTTCCCTGGCCCCTGGGGTCCAGTCTGAAGCTCAAATGTGATCGCTGTCACTTTGACTCTCGCCAAGTCTCGGGGTAGACGCCTATGGCAAGGGCTTCCAAAGGGCACGGTCTGGCCTCCTCCAAGAAGCTGGACAGGCCCAGCCTCCATGGGTTCCCCGGGCCCACAGCTCCATCCCTGTCAGCTCGGCCCTTGCTCTACCCCAGCCCAGCTCCCCAGGGGCACCACCCCGCCCTACGCCAGCCCCTGCCTCCTTCTCCAGAATCTCCTCCTCACCCTGGTCTTTCCCACCACTTCAGCCCAAGACTCCTTGCCCTGCTCCTCCCACCTCCGTCCCTCTCTTCTGCTGGCTGCTCACTTCCTGATCCTCCTCCAGGTCTCTCTCCAGGCTGCTGGTCTCGAGGCTCCTTCAGGCCTAATCTTCCAGGCTCCTCAGAGTATGGAGGCTCCTATATTTGTCTCCTAGCAGACAGGCGAGCAAGGGAATGTGCTTGTTCCTACGTGCATGCCTACATGAGTATGGGAAGACATACACACTGGAAATCAAGGGCTTCAGTGTTTGTGGGCAGGACGTGACCAAGGCCAGCTTGCACTTTCACCTGTCAGAGGTCTCAGGTGTTGGTGGCAGAATCACTGTCCTGCCTGGTGGCCGCAGCCTGGCCATCCCAAAGCGCCCATGACTCGTTCTGCTTGCAGGAAGGCGGGACCTGCTTCATATGCAGAAGGTACCTCCTGGCAGGCTTTCCAGGCTCTGCGGCCAGGGACCGCCTGCCAGGCAGCCAAACTCCGCCTTCTGGTCCGCCTCCACGGCCACAGTCCCTGCCCACCATCCTTCTAAGTGTGTGTCCTGGCATTGTGTCCTCAACTTCCTTCCAGCCTCCTCCTTGTCCCTGGACTGTGACCTCACGCAAGCGCCACCTGAGCACGGCGAGCCAACCCCACCAGGCCCTGAACCCTGTAGGGCTCAGCTGCTTGTCCATGGTTCCCCCTCCTGGTGGGCCTAACCACAAATCCATGGAGGACGGCGGCCCACTGACTTGGCGGGCCCCCAGATCCTTCCAGAGTGGCAGTGTGAGGGGAGACGTCATTTGCTCTTGTTCCTTGTGGAGTCTCCTGGGCTGTAAATCTCCATCACTCCTGGGGGATGGGTTTCTGTGCTGTGGGCTGAGGCATCATGGGGTCCCTGTCCCAGCCACAGGAGGACAAGCCAGCTGCTGTGATGAGCAGAACAACCCTGAGGGAAACCTGCACGTGTGTTCACATCAGTTGGGCCCTCCTGGGTCCCCGTGGTCTGAGGCCACTGCCCTGAAGAAAAATGTGGTGGCTTGTTGTCCAACATTGCTGTCTCGTCACAGGTGATTTTCTCCCTGTTCCAAGGGTTGCAAGTGAAGACGCCCAGACAAGCAGGAAGAAGAGTGTTTTCTCCTCTGGCCGCCAAACAGGCACCCTCTGCTTTGAAAGGTAGGAGCGCTTGCAGCCCCTTCTTACTCAGGGATCCCACCCACACAGTTGAGATTTGGTGGCACCCAAAAGAAGGGGTTGAGTTGGTTGAGACACTGAATGGTGGAAACTGGGCAAGCCAGGGATCCAGTCACATACCCCAGTAGAGGACATAGCAATGGGCTAAAACCCCTGGCAAGAACAGGGAGCGCTCCCCTTCACAGACGTTCCTACTCTCCTTCATCTTTCTCCTAGGATCTGGGCAGGGCCCAGGGCATGTGCTGACAGTGGAGTCAGTTGTGTGGGAAGGGGCTGGGAGGGAAGGTGCCTCCCAAAGGCTTAGGGAAGACACCTGGCAGGGCCGTCCAGTGTGCCCCAAGGCCAAGGCCAGATTGGTTAGCACAGATCTGCCCTCAGCAGGCCTAGAGTAACATGAGGGATCTTCAGAGCATGGGCAGTGATGGGGCTGGGACCTGAGGGGTGGGGTGAGGGTCAGGGGGAAGCCAAGCCCAGGACTGTGCCTGTCTGTGCTGAGAAAGGACCAGAGGCAGGCTATTAGGCTGCAAAGCTAGCGGGGACCCTTGCCCCCTCCTCAGTGCTCCCCAGAGTTTCAGGACCCTCTGTCTTGGAACTCACCAAGTGCCTCTGTCCACCTGTCCTGCCCTCCTTCCTGGACTTCCCCACAGACTGCATGTGATGGACGGGTCCTCTGGGTCACCCGCCCCTGTCAACAGACAGCATGGAGACAGATGGAAAGAGCCAGACCTCTGTGACCCCCTCTTCAGTGTTACAGGCTTGCAGGATGCTTGGGCACTTGGGCTTATGTCTGGACCAAGGGGTGTGTGTTGGACATGGTACCTAGATCCTAAATACAACTATGAGGGCAAGAGCAACAAGGGATGGTATTCAGCTTGTGGAATCTTGTACTTGTCTTTGGGTTTGGGGTCATGGTGTTTCCAAGGCCCTTGGCAGGTGGAGTGACCCTGCTTTCCAGTGGGCCTCTTGGGCATGCCCCTAGATTGGGAGCTGAAGACACTCAGCTGCTGATCAGAAACGTGTGGCATTGTCGGCGGACCCAGGAGGATCCCATTCTGCTTCAGGGTTGCATGACTCATGGAAGTTGACACTCCCATCATCAGGAGCAGGACTGGGTCTTCTGCTGTGTGAAAGGCAAGGCCCAGGGTCCCCCCTGTCCTAGGCTGGCCTCAGCGCATGGCTCGGGAGCCACACTCTTGGCCAAACGTGTGAAATGCTGCTGCTTCAGATGAAAGGGACCATGGGGACCAGACTGAGGCCTGCCTGGGGTGTGGGCTTCCAGCCTCACTCGGGCTCACCCCAGTGCCGTGTGTGAATAGCAGTAGACAGACAGAACAACAGGACTCACCACTTCTCATTCAATTCTTTATTTACTCCCGTCGAGTTTTGCTGTACTTATTAGAGCTAGAAATAGATTTTGCTTACAAGAGAATGCTTTTTTGAGTGTCCCTAGGGACCTGGCAGCTCAGGGATTGGATTGTCCTTGAACTGCTCACAGAGGGGCACACGTGTAATCTGAGGACCTCCTCCTCCTCCTCGTCCACCTCAGGGGCCTCATTGGGGCCACAACTGAAATGGCCACCTTCACGATGGAATCATTAGGTGTTGTCCTATGTCATCACCAACCATAATCTGGAGTACCCTTGGGGGACTCTGGGCAGTGCCCTGCGCCGTCCCTCCAGCAGTAGACCGGGGGATACAGACATGGACTTGCTGGATGGACATGCCCACTCCACTGGGGCCACCCCCAGCTCACTGGGGAGTGGTATTCCCCTGGCCTGCCCGGCCTATACTGCCTATAAACCCAAAGGCCACAAAACAGAATGAGCCACTGGCGGGGGATTCTGTGAACCGTTTGGGTTTCCCTTCTGGACCTTCCTTGATCAGGCCCTCTTGGGTGGACTCATTGTGATGAAATCGAGGAGAGTGTCTGGTCATCACCACTTGCTTCTTTCTCTTTGGGGACACTGTTGAGCTGGTGGTGGGCTGAGCAGTTGTTTTGGGGTCGCCTTTCCTCTAGATGTTCTGCAGGAGCAAAGGCTTGTCTCTCTGAAACTTGGAATTGCGATAGATCTGAAAGGAAATGAATCACTTTAGCCACCGTGGGGGAGAATGGCCATTCCTCGCCGCCCTCCTCCCCACCACTGTCCTAGCCTTGCTTAAGTACGGAGATAAGGTCTCTTCATTCCTGGCAGGTTATGAGGCCCTAGCAAGTGCACTCCCTAGAACTCCCCCAGTGCTGGCCACACTCGATGTGTTACCGGCACTCCCTGACATCAAGCGGCCCCTCAGGGGCTGGAGTCACCCCTGTGGATCCTGTCTAGGGGATGGTGGAACACGACAGGCCCTACTTTCTCTTCTTTCCTTAACCACCCTCTCATGAGAAAAAAATCTCTCCCTGGAAATGAAACCTGTTCTAGCACTCAAGCTCCTCGAGTCTAGTCTCCCCAGGGCTTTCTACATTACCATCATCCTCTTCTTCCCCGCAGAGCGGCCTGAAGGGCAGATTTTATTGAACATACAGGTTCAGTTTGTGAATGAAAGTCTTAACGCTGTCTGTCTCGAAGATCCTGTCTGCACCTCTGTGCTGGAAGACCTCCGTCTGGAAGAGATCTGCCTTGATGACCACCGTGTCTCCCTCATCGTTCCAGTGCACAGGGGTGAAGGCTGCATTCTCCATGATCATCCAGAGCTTTCTTGGGAAGGACAGCCTGAGGAAGGCATTGTTCTCTTCCTCATTGGCTGTTTCTGGATTCAGGCCCTGTCGGGGCGGGTTGTTGGGGCCCAGATCTGGACTTTCAGGTTGGTCCCATAGCTTCTCCAAAGCCTCCCCTGAATCCACGTTTGGATCTGGGGAGACCTGCTGTGGCCTCTCCACCAGTTGATGGGGCCAGCGGGGCTGCGCATGTCTCATCAGAACTCTGACTAACCATGAAGCCAGTCTAGCTCAGGAGCATTCACTACCTAAGCAGTGAACACTCATGGCAGAAGGGCCTCAGACCACGGTCAGGGTGCCCAATAAACACTGTCTGGAGATTCTAGAATCTCGGCTGTGGGCCATGCAGCCAATTAAGTGGTCAGCTTCCTTAATTCCTTCCTGATATCACAGAGGTGATGCGGAGAGGCAGCCCTGGCCCAGTGTGGGGGAGGGGGGATGGGAAAGGAGATGGGATCCCTAGCTTGTCTCTTCACTGAAAGTACAGAAAAGTATGTTTCAGGTTGCCTGAAAAGGCTTCCATCTGCTGCCAGGCGCCTTGTTTCAGGAGGCCAGGCCCTGGATGGGTTGACAAATGTGCTCCTGGCTTCACTCCCCTCCCTAGTAATGGGCAGGCCTGTGGCTGGCTTTTCTTGAAGAGCCCTGATGAGTCCTAGCTCGGCTAACACCAAGAGAGACCCCAGGAGTCAGATGGGACCCTGGCAGCTGTCCCTCCCAGAAGATGGGGTCCGTAGTGTCCTGGTTGGCCTAGCCTGAGTTGGTGGCCCCCCATCCTCGCTCCTCTTCTGGCTTTGGCCTCCTCCATTTGGCGCTGCTGGTTGGCAGGTTGTGTTCAGATGGCCCCAAAGTCAAGAGTCCTGTTGTCTTGCCCCCACTGCCCTCAGGTTGAATTCTCCCCAGAGTAGGGCTGTGCTCAAGCACAGTGGGAGCGACCTCACGTTCCATTTGACTGTTCCCAAGCACCTGAAACACAGACTCCCAAGGAGGCCGTGTGGGAGGGCATAGCCAGGCACTCCGCTTAGCTTGCAGCCTCCCGGGCTCTGCCCACCGCCAGACCTCATCCTGCTGCAGATCACAGGCTGTTGTCTTCAGTTTCCATTTGTTCTCATAAAGACTGCTCTTGTGGCCCTAGAGTGCTCAATATGGGAAAACCTGTGTGTGTGCTTTCCCCATCCCTTTCCCAGAGTCTCGGATTCAGCCTCCCTTGAGGCTGCCTCAAAAGCCCTATTTCCTTTTGTCAATGGGGTGGTTGGGCTTCTGCTACCCCCAGTCCTGGCCTCTCATGTACAACTTGGGTCTCCATGGGTACTTGCCCTTTGAAGGACTTGATTGGGGGCTCAGGGTACAGCCTGTTCTGTTGAAAACAAGCATTTCACTGGTCCTCTTCTCTGCCCCTGCCCCTGTCCCCACCACCACTGTGGACCTGTTCTCCCTTACCCAGATCCAGGTCCATCAAGTGATTTTGCTGGCTCTTGGGTTAGGCGCTTTTCAATGGGCCTCCTTTACATACACTCACTCTCAGGGACATGTGTGACTTGTTGAGTTAGATGTGACCAAAGGAAACCCGTCTACCTGTATTTGAAAATGGATGAGAGTCTGGGTGTGGGACTGGAGGAAACCCTCATGAGAGTCACCTGTCTTCACTGTAAGTGGACAGTTGAGCAGTGGGTTTGGAGATGCGTGTTCTCTGGCCTTTGTGGGCCACTGTTGTTCAACGTCACCATGTAGGGGACAGACTGGCACCTTGGAAAGGCCTATGTGCAAGGACCCTAGGGCACTGTCCCTCAGTTCTTCCACTCAGCAGGCTCTTTTGTCCTGTGTGAGGGCCACAGCCTGGTATCTAAAAGGGGACTGCTAAGAGGGTGTGAAAGAGGCTCTCCCAGGGGTCATTTGGGCTAAGGACTGGCAGCGTGGATGGAGCTCCAGGCCTTGACTTGGGCTTGCTCCCTGGCCTTCTTGCTTCTAAACAGGCTTACAAAGCATTCCTTCAGGTTGGTTACTCCGGTTGGGACATGACCCTGGAGGCTGTGAATATCAGTGGGGCCCCTGGTGGCTCCTCAGAAGGGGACGGAAGGCCATGGCATCTGTGGGCAGCCTGGCTAGGTGGCCTTTCCTGCCGCTGCACCATCCCACCCCCACACTCGGGCCCCTCCTTGCCCCCTGGGTCCTGAGGGAGCTGCCTTTCCTGGTTTCCCCCCCAAGGCACCACCCAGACCCTCGCAGTGGGTTTGTGTGTCACCAAGGGGTCTTTGTCAGCCATGGCTCAGGACACTTGTGTTGTGCACACACAAGCCCTCGTGACGTTCAATACCTGCCTTTCTCAGCCTGGATTTCCTGCCCTTGTGCTTGGTGGCCCAGCCCCGGTGTCCCAGCCCAGAGGCCCTCCAGCTGTTCCCCTCCCTCACTGCAGCTGGGGAGACCTGGAGCCTCAGGGGTCCACCCGTGTTACCTTCCCTCCCGTATTGGAGGAGGCTCCTGTAGGGGCCTTATCCAAGTGGGCACTGGGACCATAGAGTCAGATCTTCCCTTCCTGCTCAGTGAGGAGCTGGCCAGCCTGGCAGGTTCAGTTGGGCAGGAGGCACCATGGCAGCAGCAGGGACAGGGCACCGCCCTCACGTGTGAGGTGCTGGGACTGGACAGACGCCGGCCCCCGGCACAGTCAGTTCTCAACAAACCCAGAGCAGCCCCACGGTGCTTCTGATTCTCCTTGTCCCCTTCCTTCCCTGGGCCAGCTTTTGTCACCTCAGAGGCATCATGTGGCACTGAGAAGAGGAAAGCGTGAGAAGTCGGAAGGTCAGGCCTTGGCATGGGGTGGGCGGGAAGGGCAGGGGCTCCAGAGGAATTAAGACCAGGGCTCTGAGCCCACCCCAGCCGTCACTAGCACGTGATCCTGCAAAGAAGCCCAAGCCCCAAGGCCTCAGTTCTTCATCTTGGAGGTGAGCAGGTGTGAGGAGCCCTGTGTGTTCGGCTGCAGGATGTGCTCGAGGGATGCGACTGAGCTCACAGGGCCTGAAGGCCATAGACACTGTGATGGTGGGGCAGGAATCTCTCACACTGTTGCCCCAGACACTCCTCCACTCTCAACTGGATGGGGTTGGCATCTTTGTGATCCAGGGCGTGTCAAACAATATGAACCTCAACAGGATGTGGAATAGCTAATCAGCCAACAAGATGTTTCATAGATAAAACTATGTAACTTTTCCAGTTAGACCATTGTGGACCATAGTGCTAGTCCCTCGGTCGTGTCTGACTCTCTGTGACTCTGTGGACTGTAGCCCACCAGGCTCCTCTGTCCATGGAATTCTCCAGGCAAGAATACTGGATTGTCTGCCCTCTCCAGGGGATCTTCCTGACCCAGGGATTGAACCCAGGTCTCCACATTGTGACCAGATTCTTTATTGTTTCAGCTACCAGGGAATGCCCATTTGCATTTAGAGGACCTGTTAAATTTGAGTGTGGAAGAATGTTCAGCAGGACATGACAAGATGCTCCAGGAAATAGACAAGAAACCTCTCCTTGCCTCTATCCCCACTGATTTCCCATCCAAACCCTTACTTCCATAACTTCAGCCCCAACCCAATCAAGTCCTTGATTACAATGGCCAGTTACAGTCTAAATTAAAAACTAATTAACACCTTGGGTTCTGGCTCCCTGGAACCAGGAAAGAGAGGGTCAGTCTATGGATTTCTGGGCATCACTTCAAGGGAGTGTGACCGGAGTTCTGCAGGTTTCCTAGCAGAAAGGGGGTAGAGAAAACTCCTACTTTGCCCCTGTGGTCAACGCAATGTGATAAGAGCCAGGACCCTTCCTCCCCAGAACGAGATCCTCTGGGTTTAACCAAGGCACAAAAGGACGCCACACAGCAGTGTCCAATTTCGGTTTCTCCTCACCCCTAAGACACACTGCACATGATTTTGGCTCCTAGACAAACATCTCTCTAGGTGTGGGGGTCTTCTGATTCCCTAGGGTCCCCACTGCTAAACACAAGGCCTTTCACGGAGAAGAGGCTCCATGAGGTCTTGGAATTAAGGAGCCAAGGAACAGGGGCTATTTGACTCAAATTAATTGTCTGCTTTCCTTAGATATCCCAGGCAAATCCAAATAAACAGAGATCCCTTAGCTTTACAACATGACATGCAAAAGTCTAAGAAGCAAGAATTCCAACTATCACTTTTATTTCTAATTCTTCCAACACCAATGTGCTAAGTAAGTTCACATTTCCAAAACTGTTCTAATTCTAATTACATTACTATGCTGTGCAGGACCATGAAATAAAATCAAGAGTCCCCAGTCTCTTTATTAAACAGCAAAACTCTTGTTCTTGAACTGGCTAAGTACAAACACACTGTGATCAACGTCACTGAATTGTTAGATACTGGAACGCACTGTATTCTATTAAAAGCAATAAACATTGAAAATTCCTAAGAAAACAGAGATGAGTCTCCATGTCATTGTAGAGAACAGGAACACAAAGAACGCCACACACCGAGTTCCCCCAATGGGCTTGGGCTCTCACTGCTGAGAAGGCTGACTGGTCCCTCTTCAATCATGGAGGAAAGGATAAGCCTCCTTTCTTGTCCCTAGGACAAGCTGCTGGACATGGGCCTGGAGGAGCCTGGCTTCTGCTCTGGCTCAGGGTCCCTCTTCCTCCACCTTCAAGCCTCTGTGGGTGGGGTGGGTGGAAGGAGCTGACCCTTTCAACCCACTCTTTCCAGATACTCCAATACCTTAAACTTGCTGGTCTCCACATTGGCCTGGGGACCCCACAGGAACTTGTAGTGAGCAGGGTCGCTGTCAGGCACCTGCTGGTACTCCAGGTACACCTCCTGCACCCACACATGGGTCAGCAGCTTCGTGGGCTCCCCATAGATGTAGTGGTCCCTCCCAGGACACAATCCCATCCAGCAGAGTTCTGCCCAGACCTCCTCAGGGGCACAGTCTTCATACATGACGATCAGGCACAAGATCACACCAGGAAACTGGCCTTGGGCAACCTCTGCCCATCCCGCAGCATCTCATTTGAGGGTGAGACCCGGGTGGGACCAGGACATATCTGTGCTCATTGGGGTCCACCTCCTTCACCTCCAAGCCAAAGACCACCTGCAGGCTCTGCCCGGTTTGAAAGATTACCAGAGGGAAGTGGTCCTGGTAACTTAAGGACACTATTCAGCACTTTTGCCTTTGAGATCGGCTCCTTGGTGATATACCTGCCTGAGCAGGAATCACACCAGCTCATTCATCTTCCGTAGTGTATCTTGGAGTGAGGACCTGGCAATTCCTGGTCACGCAAGGTGCCTGGCACTTCATCTTGCCTTGCTGAGACTGTGCTCTTCGGATTGGCTCTCCAGA
>NW_020867527.1:0-35419 GCF_003369695.1 Bos indicus x Bos taurus | reverse complement strand
TTGTTGCCCTGTACACCTTCTGTAATTTAATAGGGACTTTTTTGCTCACTGCAGTAAGTTAGGGTTAGGCAAGTCGCAGATTTTCTTAATATAGTCACAGACATTTGAAGAATACTAGATAAAACAACCGGAGAGGCAATGGCACCCCACTCCAGTACTCTTGCCTGGAAAATCCCATGGACGGAGGAGCCTGGTGGGCTGCAGTCCATGGGGTTGCTAAGAGTCGGGCACGACTGGACGACTTCCCTTACTTTTCACTTTCATGCATTGGAAAAAGGAAATGGCAATCCACTCCAGTATTCTTGCCTGGAGAATCCCAGGGACAGAGGAGTCTAGTGGGCTGCTGTCTATGGGGTCGCCCAGAGTCGGACATGACTGAAGCGACTTAGCAACAGCAGCAGCAGCAGCAGCTAAAAAACAACCCAAGACTGATACCATGAAGAGTCTCCAGTGGTTATATGTCATACTTTATATCCTATAGAAATGATTATATGATTTTTCTCATGTAGTATTTTTTAAGCTTCTATGTTAGACTTGTCTACTTAGTCCAATAAAACATTTACCAGGGAATTGTTCCAATTTTACATGCAGCACATATATGAGAATAATAGACATAGCTAGTATCACTGATTTTGTAATATAAAAGTACGGTTATTTGAAATGTGCAGTGCCAGTTACTGATTCCATGAATCCCCAGAGAGCCTGTCAAGTAGCCTGTTGATAAAGGAAATCCAAGTTATCTATTACTTCAGTAAAGGAGACTTCTACCTTGGCAATCTTTGTAGCTTTTTAGAAGACAAGGGGTAGATGGAACATTTATAAGATTTTCAGGGTTCTGGTTAAAGGCACTCTGTAAGTGTGGGGTAGGGGGCTGACTGGACTCAGGAGAGTTTGTAACAAAATGGCTTAGGATTGATAGATGAAGTGGCGAGCATTTTAAAGTGAATCTTGAAGAGTAGACAGTCAATTGGGGAACGTCATGGAGTCATCCAGTGTCCTGAGTAGGAGCTTTTACTCTGGAAAGGACTAGTTGAATAGTCTATTAATGGAACAAATGGATTTTTGAAAGTTTCTCCAAAAAGTGATTAAGTAAGTTATTTGCAACTTCATCTTCCTGGGCAAGAGATTACTGGAATAGTAAAGTCTTGTTAGAGCAGGCATTTGAATTATAAAGCCATTTTGATGTAAACAGTATGCTGTGTGATGACAGATAATTTAAGTTCTACAGTAAGTTTTTGCAATGTAATTTTCAGTAACATTTAATTTTTTGGTCATTTGTTTATTGTCTCAGGATATAAATAAAATGTATTGGAAAGGGCAATTTAGAAACTATAATTTAGTATTTTAGAGCTAAAAGAAATGGAAACAATAGAAAATTTGGACTTATTAAATGGCAGAACAATCCTGAAAAAGTGCAATGCAGACAGTTTTTAGATAGAATTGTTTTGCTAGTTATTTTCCTTGGAAGTAATATGTAGTCTGTCTTTGTCTTTGATTTGTAATGTTTCCAGAATAGATATTTTGTATCTTTTTGGTCAACTTTTATTGTACCTTCCTCACAGCAAACATCTTTATGGACGGTAAGTTTGTCTGTATATTTTGAAATTTATGTTTCCTGGTTGAGAGTTAGCATCAATAGGTGACATCAGTAATGCTTCTGTAAATTTACAATTGGTATTTTGGCAAGTCATTTTTTTTTTTTTGAATGTGTTGTGTGTTGTGTGTTTCATCTAGTTCTGTCAAACCCATCAATGAATTTGACTGAATTTATTAACTGACTATTTCAGTGTCATGTAGATAGCTTTGATGTAAGTAGAAATCAAAACACTAAATATCTCAGAGGAGTGAAACAGGATTTGTGATCCTTAGAGGAGGTTGTGCCACTGGAATGCTTTTATCCATGATTTTGAATATCACACTAGGAATTCCACAGCAGGTGTGTCTGGCTTGTGGTTTCTGTTTCTTCTTTCCCTTTTAAAAATTCACATTGAGAGTTCTTATTTCTTTCCTCTCATTTTATTAAGTAGGTAGCATAAGAACTCAGATCTTCACTTTCTTTTTTAACAGGGGAAAATGGACGTTTTTAAAGGTAAACAAATTTAATAAAAAAATATATACCACATGCTATGTTGCCTGTTTAATATTATAATATTCATCATTTCATTTATGGTTTCCAATTCCTACCTTTAAGATTCTAAGAAATATAACAATGTTAAAATAACCCTAGGGATGAAATATATTGCTTCTTGTGTATATATATATCATGAGCTGTCTGGGGACTTGAGCTGAGTTATAATACAGAGGAATAAGTTTAGGAATTGTTTAGAAGCTGAATTACAATACAGAGGAATAACTTTAGGAATTGCTTAGGAATAAGGCCTAAACAAAAGTTCATATTACATTCTCAGAAGACCAAGTACATTGTAAAGAATAGGCTCAGTGTTCATATCTTTGTGTGTCAAGCTTTCTCCTGTTGTGTGTGCATGCTAAGTCGACTTCAGGAGTGTCTGACTCTTTGTGACCTTATGCAGTGTATCCCTTCAGACTCCTCTGTCCATGGGGTTCTCCAGGCAAGAATACTGGAGTGGGTTGCCATGCCCTCCTCCAGGGGATCTTCCCAACCCACAGATGGAAGCTTATGTCCCCTGCATTGGCAGGCAGATTCTTTACCATTCCTCAGAATGGGATTATTTGTTTTCAAATCAATCAGGTGGAATAAAAACAGAGTAAGTGGCTCTGAAGAGGAACCACATGTAGCTTTCAGGTGCATCAAATCTTGTAATAATGATTCTTGGTCGTGAAACTTTAGTTAATCTAAAGCTCAGGATCCTAAAATGTGGATCAGAAAGGGAGCTCATGGTGGAAAGAAATTGGTTCACCTAGCAGATGGCTTAAACATAGCTGAAGGAAGGGAGTTTCAAAAGGGAGAGGATATATGTATACCTGTGGCTGATTCATGTTGAGGTTTGACAGAAACAGCAAAATTCTGTAAGCAATTATCCTTCAATAAAAAAATAAATTAATTAAAAAGAATAGCTGAGCTTGTCTAATGCACGGTCAATTTGTAGGGTCCCATACTGTTACCAAAACAAAATGGATGAGTTTTTCTTCTTTTATTCCCCAGGATCCTGTTATGGGACATTGGTTTCCTTTTAAGACTCATTTGAATTTTGGGGGAACATGTGTTGGAACTAATCACATGAAATGCATGTGTGCTCATCATATCCAACTCTTTGTAGCCCACCAGGTTCCTCTCTGCAGGGGATTGCCAGGCAAGAATACTGCCATGGGTAGCCATTCCCTTCTCCAGGGGATCTCCCAAGCCAGGGATTGAACCGTGTATCTTGATCTCCTACACGGGCAGGTGGATTCCTTACCACTGAGCCACCAATGCTTCCCCAACCATAAGTGACAGTTCTCTTAAAATAATCCATATGAATTTATCCTTAGTAAATTTTTTGAAGACTTATTATAGTTTGCTCTTTTTATCTCTGATTAAGGGGTATGCAATACATTTGGGTTGCTGTATGGTTCATAAGTGAATATATTAAAACATTTAATTTACCAGTCTCTAATAAATTAGGCCAGATAATGCATGTTATCTTGTCCCCAACACTAAAAAGATAATCACTTAATTTTCCATTTTTGTTTTAAATTAGGAGAACAACGAAAGATAGATACAGAGCTGGTGAATAATGTGCAACCTCTATTTAGTCAGTCAAGGAATTTTGGACTTCGTGTGCAAGTCCTAACAGATATCATGACATAGCTACTCCAAATCAGGAAGTAGATTTCATTAGAAATTAATACTTTTTAAAATCTGTTTCCATTTTGATTGTCTGTCTTATTTCATTCTGCATATCAACAGATCTTGTGTATTTGTAATGCAAACCTTGAGTTTAAATCCTTTTCCTATTCCACAAACTTAACTTACTTATAGGGAGTTTAAACTAAATAACTGATTCTGCTAAAACAAGCTTATACTTTATTATAGTTTTATAATAGTTTTGTTTTCCACATGTGACTGGATATATGGAGATATTGACAATAAAGAAGATATAGAAACAGTTGAGTCTGTAATAAAGAGGGAATATAGAAACAATATTATAAATATGAGATAAAATCTTTTAAAAAATAATTTTATTTTTAATTAATTTTTTTTATTTTTTATTTTTTATTTTTAAAATTAAAAAAATTTCAGGTATAACACGTGCTCCCCATCCTGAACCCCCTCCCTCCCCCCTCCCCATACCATCCCCCTGGGCCGTCCCAGCGCACCAGCCCCAAGCATCCAGCATCGTGCACTGAACCTGGACTGGCATCTCGTTTCATACATGACATTCACGTGTTTCAATGCCATTCTCCCAAAACTTCCCACCCTCTCCCTCTCCCACAGAGTCCAAAAGACTGCTCCATACATCAGTGTCTCTTTTGCTGTCTCGTATACAGGGTTATCATTACCATCTTTCTAAATTCCATATATATGCGTTAGTATACTGTATTTATGTTTTTCCTTCTGGCTTACTTCACTCTGTATAATAGGCTCCAGTTTCATCCACCTCATTAGAACTGATTCAAATGTATTCTTTTTAATGGCTGAGTAATACTCCATTGTGTATATGTACCACAGCTTTCTTATCCATTCATCTGCTGATGGACATCTAGGTTGCTTCCATGTCCTGGCTATTATAAACAGTGTTGCGATGAACATTGGGGTACACGTGTCTCTTTCCCTTCTGGTTTCCTCAGTGTGTATGCCAAGCAGTGGGATTGCTGGATCATAAGGCAGTTCTATTTCCAGTTTTTTAAGGAATCTCCACACTGTTCTCCATAGTGGCTGTACTAGTTTGCATTCCCACCAACAGTGTAAGAGGGTTCCCTTTTCTCCACACCCTCTCCAGCATTTATTATTTGTAGACTTTTGGATCGCAGCCATTCTGACTGGCGTGAAATGGTACCTCATAGTGGTTTTGATTTGCATTTCTCTGATAAGGAGTGATGTTGAGCATCTTTTCATGTGTTTGTTAGCCATCTGTATGTCTTCTTTGGAGAAATGTCTATTTAGTTCTTGGCCCATTTTTTGATTGGGTCGTTTATTTTTCTGGAGTTGAGCTGTAGGAGTTGCTTGTATATTTTTGAGATTAGTTGTTTGTCGGTTGCTTCATTTGCTATTATTTTCTCCCATTCTGAAGGCTGTCTTTTCACCTTGCTAATAGTTTCCTTTGATGTGCAGAAGCTTTTAAGTTTAATTAGGTCCCATTTGTTTATTTTTGCTTTTATTTCCAATATTCTGGGAGGTGGGTCATAGAGGATCCTGCTGTGATGTATGTCAGAGAGTGTTTGCCTATGTTCTCCTCTAGGAGTTTTATAGTTTCTGGTCTTACGTTGAGATCTTTAATCCATTTTGAGTTTATTTTTGTATATGGTGTTAGAAAGTGTTCTAGTTTCATTCTTTTACAAGTGGTTGACCAGATTTCCCAGCACCACTTGTTAAAGAGATTGTCTTTAATTCACTGTATATTCTTGCCTCCTTTGTCAAAGATAAGCTGTCCATATGTGCGTGGATTTATCTCTGGGCTTTCTATTTTGTTCCATTGATCTATATTTCTGTCTTTGTGCCAGTACCATACTGTCTTGATAACTGTGGCTTTGTAGTAGAGCCTGAAGTCAGGTAGGTTGATTCCTCCAGTTCCATTTTTCTTTCTCAAGATCGCTTTGGCTATTCGAGGTTTTTTGTATTTCCATACAAATTGTGAAATTATTTGTTCTAGCTCTGTGAAGAATACTGTTGGTAGCTTGATAGGGATTGCATTGAATCTATAAATTGCTTTGGGTAGTATACTCATTTTCACTATATTGATTCTTCCAATCCATGAACATGGTATATTTCTCCATCTATTAGTGTCCTCTTTGATTTCTTTCACCAGTGTTTTATAGTTTTCTATATATAGGTCTTTAGTTTCTTTAGGTAGATATATTCCTAAGTATTTTATTCTTTTCGTTGCAATGGTGAATGGAATTGTTTCCTTAATTTCTCTTTCTGTTTTCTCATTATTAGTGTATAGGAATGCAAGGGATTTCTGTGTGTTGATTTTATATCCTGCAACTTTACTATAATCATTGATTAGTTCTAGTAATTTTCTGGTGGAGTCTTTAGGGTTTTCTATGTAGAGGATCATGTCATCTGCAAATAGTGAGAGTTTTACTTCTTCTTTTCCAATTTGGATTCCTTTTATTTCTTTTTCTGCTCTGATTGCTGTGGCCAAAACTTCCAAAACTATGTTGAATAGTAATGGTGAAAGTGGGCACCCTTGTCTTGTTCCTGACTTTAGAGGAAATGCTTTCAATTTTTCACCATTGAGGATAATGTTTGCTGTGGGTTTGTCATATATAGCTTTTATTATGTTGAGGTATGTTCCTTCTATTCCTGCTTTCTGGAGAGTTTTTTATCATAAATGGGTGTTGAATTTTGTCAAAGGCTTTCTCTGCATCTATTGAGATAATCATATGGTTTTTGTTTTTCAATTTGTTAATGTGGTGTATTACATTGATTGATTTGCGGATATTAAAGAATCCTTGCATCCCTGGGATAAAGCCCACTTGGTCATGGTGTATGATCTTTTTAATGTGTTGTTGGATTCTGATTGCTAGAATTTTGTTTAGGATTTTTGCATGTATGTTCATCAGTGATATTGGCCTGTAGTTTTCTTTTTTTGTGGCATCTTTGTCAGGTTTTGGTATTAGGGTGATGGTGGCCTCATAGAATGAGTTTGG
The DNA here is from genome assembly GCF_003369695.1 of Bos indicus x Bos taurus. Lineage (NCBI taxonomy): Eukaryota > Metazoa > Chordata > Mammalia > Artiodactyla > Bovidae > Bos > Bos indicus x Bos taurus. The sequence goes on along the minus strand of NW_020867527.1, from coordinate 28,645 downwards.
AAGTTTACCTTCCTCTGCAATTTTTATTGGAGTATGGTTGATTTGTAATGTTTAAAAGCAACTTTAAATGAACAAATAAAAATAATCCAAGAGTCTGTTTATTTTTTAAATTTTTTCCAGTTTTATTGATAGATAAAATTTTATTGCTATATAAAGACTGACATAGTGTATAAGTTCAAACTGTACAACATAATGATTTGATATATGTCTATATTGTGAAATGCTTACCAGAATAAATTTAGTTAACATCTATGACCTCACAGGGGCTTCCCAGGTGGTGTAGTAGTAAAGACTCCGCCTGCAATGCAGGAGACATGGGTTTCATTCCTGGGTCTGGAAAAAATTCCTGGAGAAGGAAATGGCAACCCACTCCAGTATTCTTGCCTGGGAATTCCCATGGACAGAGGAGACTGGCGGGCTACAGTCCATGGAGTCACAAAGAGTAGGACATGACTTAGTGACTAAACAACAACAATGACCTCATAGAGCTACAAAGTAACTTTGGTATTAATTGTAGTCTGATTTCACTTGGAGGGGAGAGGGGACGGAGGGGTAAGACGTATGTCTGGACTGACCATCTGAACTCAAACCAGGCCCTTTGTTTCTTGGGAAGGATACTTCTGGACCCAATATATTCAATGCTGGCAATCCTTCTAACTTAGCTGCCCTTGGTGTGGGGAAATGGCTCACTTCCTTGAGTAATAATTTCACCCACGAACAATGCATGTTTTTAAGACACCAATAAGGGGGAAGAAAGAATACGGGTCGGTTATTTTTAGCTGTGGTGCACAGTGAAATTCCCTGAGGAGCTTTAAAAATGATCACTGCCTTAGTATCCTCCTCAGAGATTATGGTTTAATTGATTTGGGGTATGTTCTGGGCACCAGGATGTTTAGCAGCTCCCCAAGTGACACTGATGAACAGCCAAGATTGAGAAAGACTGGTTAGATGTAGACTGGTTCAACTGTGTGAGATTGACGGCTTATGTATTTACGTATGATGATTCTTTTATTGAGAAAGAACTTGAGCTAGGGTAAATAAGTTAGTTTACAAACCAGACCACTGGAATTAAAACAAAACAAATCAAAAAACCCCAACAAATTTAGAGCATCCCTATAAATGACTCTCAACTCCTCCTCTATGTCTGAATCATCCAGTGCGTGCTAAGTCGCTTCATGTATGTCCAACTCTTTGCGACCCCATGAGCTGTAGCTCGCCAAGCTTCTCTGTCCACGTGGTTCTCCAGGCAAGAATACTGGAGTGGGTTGTCATTTCCTCCTCCAGGGGATCTTCCCAACCCAGGGATTGAACCTGCGTCTCTTATGGCTCCTGCATTGCATGCAGATTCTTTATTGCTGAGCCACTGGAGAAGCCTTTTGAGTCATTTCAGAGAACATTTAAAATACTCTAGGACCTGGCCCCCATCCTTAGATCTGGCTGAATTGGCCCCAGACATCCAGTATTGTTGAAACAGAAGATTCTAATGAGCAGCTAGGCTTGAGAACTGCTGAAACAAACTGCAGTACTCAAATAGATGCTACCAAGCACCTGAGATAAACATTTTACCTCATTCAGACATGAAATGGAGTGGTGTGTGTGTTATGCAGTCTAAGTCACCTCAGTCATGTCTGACTTTGCGATGCCATGGACATCTGTCCACTAAGTTCTGCCTTAAGACCTAAAAAAAGGGAGCTGAGTTGCCATCCAGGTAAGAATACTGGAGGAGGGTTCCTCCTCCAGGGAATCTTCCCAACCCAGGAATCAAACCTGTGTCTCTTATGTCTCCTGTATTGGCAGGCTGGCTCTCTACCACTAGTGTCACCTGGGAAGCCCAGATGGAGTGGTTCCTGGCAGCAAATTCAAGGGGAAAACATGTTACGTGGCTTCCATTTTCCGGATGAAGTATACTAAACGCTTCTTTATTTTTTTAAATTACTATTATTGTTTTTTTCTTTTTATTTTAATTGAAGGCTAATTACTTTACAATATTTAGAGGAGACGTATTTCTGGAGTAAAATTTAAGGTTGAATTTTCCTGGATTGACCCTTGTGTAAAGTCCTGAGCAGTGATTTATGGCTTTAATCAAAGTATTTCAATAGACACATATTATATGCCATGATGCTCAAATGAATACTTCTTATAAAGACTTGTCAGAGATGCAGAAGATCAGTTCAGTTCAATTCATTCTCTCAGTTGTGTCCGAGTCTTTATGACCCCATGGACTGCAGCAAGCCAGGCTTCCCTGTACAACACTAACTCCTGGAGCTTGCTCAAACTCATGTCCATAGAGTCGGTGATGCCATCCAACCATTTCATCCTCTGTAATCCCCTTCTCCTCCTGCCTTCAATCTATCCAAGCATCAGGGTCTTTACCAATGAGTCAGTTCTTCACATCAGGTGGCCAAAGTATTGGAGTTTCAGCTTCAGTGTCAGTCCTTCCAATGAATATTTAAGACTGGATGGACTGGTTGGATCTCCTTGCATTCCAAGGGACTCTCAAGAGTTTTCTCCAACACCACAATTTAATAGAAGCATCAATTCTTTGGCACTCAGCTTGCAGCTAAAATGGGTCTGTGAAGGAGATTTTGGCTAGGTAAAGAAGCAAGGAGACCTGAGAGAGGAAAGTCACTTATTATTAACCTAATTTATTAAGAGATATAACTCAGTTACCCCATTAGAATTAGTTTGCATCTCTGGCTCGAGAAATCATTGAGTGGCCAGGAATATTCCTGAAGCCTGATTTGCACCGGTGTCTCAGCCTTCCATGAAAGGTAATATGAAGATCTATCTCAGCTTTGGCCTAGTTCCTTAGTTATCTTAAGTGACTTGCCTGGGGGTCATCCTGATAAAAGTTGAGGAAGCAACTTGAAGAGAAAAGGCTACTTGGAGACTTGAAGGCTAAGGACCTGAGTTCTGCCTTACGACCTAAATAAAAGGGAGCTGAGTTACCATCCAAAAGTGTGACCAAAAGTGTGACACTCAAGTGAGACTTGAAGGCTAAGGACCTGAGTTCTGCCTTAAGACCTAAATAAAAGGGAGCTGAGTTACCATCCAAAAGTGTGACCAAAAGTGTGACACTCAAGTGAGACTTGAAGGCTAAGGACCTGAGTTCTGCCTTACGACCTAAATAAAAGGGAGCTGAGTTACCATCCAAAAGTGTGACCAAAAGTGTGACACTCAAGTGAGACTTGAAGGCTAAGGACCTGAGTTCTGCCTTAAGACCTAAATAAAAGGGAGCTGAGTTACCATCCAAAAGTGTGACCAAAAGTGTGACACTCAAGTGAGACTTGAAGGCTAAGGACCTGAGTTCTGCCTTAAGACCTAAATAAAAGGGAGCTGAGTTACCATCCAAAAGTGTGACCAAAAGTGTGACACTCAAGTGAGACTTGAAGGCTAAGGACCTGAGTTCTGCCTTAAGACCTAAATAAAAGGGAGCTGAGTTACCATCCAAAAGTGTGACCAAAAGTGTGACACTCAAGTGAGACTTGAAGGCTAAGGACCTGAGTTCTGCCTTAAGACCTAAATAAAAGGGAGCTGAGTTACCATCCAAAAGTGTGACCAAAAGTGTGACACTCAAGTGAGACTTGAAGGCTAAGGACCTGAGTTCTGCCTTAAGACCTAAATAAAAGGGAGCTGAGTTACCATCCAAAAGTGTGACCAAAAGTGTGACACTCAAGTGAGACTTGAAGGCTAAGGACCTGAGTTCTGCCTTAAGACCTAAATAAAAGGGAGCTGAGTTACCATCCAAAAGTGTGACCAAAAGTGTGACACTCAAGTGAGACTTGAAGGCTAAGGACCTGAGTTCTGCCTTAAGACCTAAATAAAAGGGAGCTGAGTTACCATCCAAAAGTGTGACCAAAAGTGTGACACTCAAGTGAGACTTGAAGGCTAAGGACCTGAGTTCTGCCTTAAGACCTAAATAAAAGGGAGCTGAGTTACCATCCAAAAGTGTGACACAAAAGCAGCTCATGTGCACCAGAGCATGTGGATCTTGTAGCTACTGTAGAGTACCTGCTCTATGAGTACCAGAAGGAGAATTCAGTCATGAAAGAGCTCCCAATCAGCCCTTGATAAAGGTTCAAAATATCTGAGTTGAGGCAGACTCTCACACATGTATGCTGACATCATTAAGGTCCTCAAGTTCTGTCCCTAAACACCCCTCTTTGTTGCCTAGTTACAGTTGGTTCATCTCTGTTCATCAGTTTGAGTCCTCCTTGAATTTTGGGGTTAGAGGCACCTAACCCCACTGGACTTCATGGTAGGAAACTGTTAATGAAGAATAAGAAAAAGGAATCAATAATTTCCACCACTGTGGGGATTCATATTCTGAGTCCTCTTTCTAGCTAAAAGTTTGTAAAGGTGAGTTATTTAACTCTTTTTGTACCTCACTTCACTCATCAACAAAGTGAAGATAATTATATGAAATTGGTCATGTTGGTAAAAGAATTATGTATACCTGTGGTGGATTCATTTTGATATTTGGCAAAACTAATACAATTATGTAAAGTTTAAAAATAAAATAAAATTTAAAAAAAATGAGATAATGCTTGCCCAGGTCATTATATAGTTCCTGACACAAAGCAATAATTTGATAAAAATTAACTATTTTTGTGGTCATCACTCATGATGAATATCATCATCATCCCCTGAGTGAAATACAAAGTTTTCCCAGGTAGGCAAGACAATAAGATAGACATCTATTTCTGGAGTGTCAATTTTACTATAAGACTGAAGAGTTGGATTGGAGAGAGAAACATTTTTTATTAAAACAAATATGAACATACTTTGAAATAAATTTCAAAAATCCCAAGGATATTTAGGCTAAAATATGAGTAATCTGTGCTCGCAAAATGTCATAAATCTGTGCAACTTAATGTAAGTCTCAAGACCTCAGAGGTCACATATCCGCTCTTTTCTGCCGTCAATGGAAATTTTCTGGAAATTTTGGAAAGTGTGATGGTGTAGTGGAACTCTATGATCAGCTGCATCTTAAGTAGTTCCTTTCCCTAGAAGAGTTAAACATCACTGCAATTCCCACTGGACTTTATACTGCACTGTGAGTTCCCAGTGAATGTGGGGTTGGTGTGGTGCTTGAGGAATCAACTCAAGAGGCAAATAAACAAATAGGCACACACACATACACACAAAACCCTGGATGCTGTAGGGAGACAGGTGCTGAAGTTCTAAGAACAGCTGGGAGAAGGAAGATACCACCTAGTCCTGGTGCTGACTGCGAGGGCAGCATCTCTTACCTGATGCCCAGGGTTGCTTCGTGAAGCAGCGTACAGAGTTAATCCTGAGTACTGGGACTTGCGGGATTCTCCATGCCTCTCTGTTACCTCAGCATGAGTCTTTTGAAAGAAATGTGTGTGTGTGTTTGCCCACATGCACACACACACGCCCAAGGGAGAGAACCAGGAAAAAAGTTAAAATTAGATTGGGATTTGTGAGAAGTGGTATTTTTTCTTAATCATCATCGAGAAGAACTAACAGCATCTGTGTGCATCCCAGTGGGACTGAGTGCCTGGGAATTCAGAGGGGACCCTGGAACACAGTGAAAGGGAATAATAGGAAGTAGGCAAGCAGTGTTGGTGTCCAAGGCAAGAGGGCTTAAGGAAGGACTAACGGAAGCCAGAATTAGCCATCTCTCTCAACTCTCATATATTATTCAGATTCTTTTGAGTCATGATGGAAGACTTAATAAAAATCAGAATTTGCCTCCATGATATTTTGTGGACTTTAATTTTTTTCAGATATTTGGTGGAATTGAATCATATTAATACTTCTTAATTTGATAGAGTAGGTATCCCATGTAGACTGAAGGAGGGCCACATTGCACGTGCGTGCTCAGTTACCTCACTGAGTGGATGTCAGATTTAATCCTTTAGTTGTAACCTATAGGAGGATCTCTTTCCTGTTGGGTTTGGTTTGAAGTGGAGCTTTCAGGTGGGGCCATCAGAAATTTGCACTTCTTAAGTACTTGAAATCATGCATGATATAGTCTTTTAAAAACACTGATGTAGCAGGAGCTGGTTCAAAGGACTCATATGCCTCTCTTGAGTGCTGCTATTCAAGCAGTTACATTTTTAGTTGCTTATGGCATCAGAATATGGATTATGAGACTATTATAATACAGTAGAAAATACATATATATGTATATGCATTGAAGATGCATATATAAGGATTCAAGTTGCATTTTCTTACTTATATTGGCAAGAGAACCTAGTAATAAAGAGGTTAAAACCTTGTTTTAAGTTTAGTTACATAAAATGGATTAAAGTTTTATAATTTTTCTAAAATTGAATGGAAAAAATTAAAGTCCACAAAATATCACCAAGGCAAATTCTGATTTTTATTAAGCTTTGCTGTTTTGACTCAAAAGAATCTGAATAATATCCTGTTATAACAGGGGATTGCAATGAATGTCTGAAATGAAGCAGGTAAACAATTTTGGCTCAAGTATACTTAAGGCGGCTAGACGAAATATGAAATCCTGTAGCCTAAAGCTTAAAGTGTGGGTCTCCTAATAGGAAACATATAACTAATAATTTCATCCAAAATCAGAATACACTGAAACTTGATAGAAAAAAAGGATAAAAATGTTTTCACAGGAAAGGGGATATTGCAAGGAAACTTCTGTTTTACCTCATTTTCAGCAACTTTGCTCACTGAGTCACTGTCATGAGAGCTTGAGGCCAGCTCCTCTGATATCATTCTTCTTTTTATATTTTACATATGATGCAGACTAGTCAAACAGATTACAACTCAATTTCTTTGAATCAGGCTGCTATGACAGATTAATCATGCTGAGTAATAGACTTGAATTCTTAAACAATGACGCTAATGCTTATCATTGCATCTGACAAATTGGCTTATTTCCATTAGTGATTGAAGAAAGAGTGGACTTAAAGCCATAATCCTGTAAAATGGGCTCATAAAGAATTTGAAGTTAGACAAAATGCTTTAAAATGTTTTACCTTCTCAAAATACAATTTAAAAAATTTCCATGTGAACATCTTTTTGGGGGTTGAAGGGGTATATGTGGATAGTTAGCATTATCTGTCTCTTTTCATTCAGAAGGTTGGTAGATCTTTGTGGGAATTGTTCTTTTGCAGATTTTCAAGAGTCATAATCTTTAAGAATCTGTACCTGGAATATCTATGAGCCCACATGCTGTGCTTGCTCCTAGATGGTTTGTTCAGGATTTGTCCCCTACATTAGTTAATGTCTCTTAAATATATTCCACATGAAAAATTTCCTATAATTTAGGCCCCATGGAAACTTTTTTCTTGATTAAAATATTTTTGTTTTCTGATTTTGGAAAATGATGTTTTGACATGTCAGCCTGCTCATAATCAATTACATTCATTCATAGAAAAGATATATGAATAAATCTGGGTTTATTTTTTGTCTTTTTCATATATTTGATATATTCTTAATTCTAAATGATCAACTTCTTTAACCTGCCTTCTATGTTTTGGACTACCTCAAATCTCATATGGAAATAAAGTTGCTGTAAGTAGAATATCCATGACTTTTGGAATCCATGTCAAAGCGTGGCTGGGTTATCCCAAAGTTTTTAACTCTATTTAATCAAGACATAGTAAAGCTATAGTGTTTTTACAAATAAATAAGTATTTATAGGAATAAGACCTTTTAGTATTTGCTGTCCTCAAAGAAGTTTTTAGGATAACCAGGCTGGGCCAAGTCATATTCTTACTATACCTTTTCTCTGTCACAACGAAATTCAATAAACTCACCAATGCTAAGTATTATATTCTTTCTAACAATGGTGCCTTATTACAAGGAAATTCTAGGGACAACATCTATATTCACAGTCTAACACACACCCTAAGTATATCTTCGCAGACTAGTGAAGAAGTTACTTTAAGATTCAAGGGTTTTAACTTCTCCAGTTATCTCCATACGTTGTTTTCTGTCTGATACTTTATTTGGTAACTTAATTAAATGGGTCTCCAGAGGTTCATAGCAATGCAAATGATTCCTGCTTATGGCAACACAAATGAATTTTGTCTGGTAGAGGAGATATGATTTTTAATATCTTTAATTTCTGCTGGACCCTCTTTGCTATTTGAGAGGTCTTTTAAAAAAAAGTTTTTATTGAATTTATTACAATCTTTCATCTGTTTTATGCTTTAATTTTTTTGGCTATGAGGCATGTGGGATCTTAGGTCCTAGATCGGGAATCGACCCCCCACCCTCTGCATTGAAAGACAAAGTCTTAACCACTGGGCAACCAAGGAAGTCCCTGAAAGATGTTATATTCAATGTCAACTCATAACTCTTGGAGTCAATGTGAATGCCAGAAAAGCTGGTCTGAGAGTGGTTAAGACCAGCTCCAAGTCCTGGTGGCTCAGTGGTAAAGAATCTGCCTGCAATGAAGGAAACTGCCAGCAAGGCAGGAGATGTGGATTTGATCCCTGGGTCAGGAAGATCCTCTGGAGAAGGAAATGGCAGCCCATTCCAATATCCTTGCCGGGGAAATCCCATGGACAGAGGAGCCTGATAGGCTACAGTTCATAGGGTCGCAAGAGACAGACATGACTTAGCGACCAAACCACCATCTCTAAGTCAATCGGTGGAGACTGGAAGTAATGATGGGTGGAGAAAGAGGCTGCTTTCTGATATACATATGACTGCCTCTTTGCTGTGTCTGTTTAATTTCCCGCAACGGTGAACATGCTGAAGAGCCAGCCTTCTGGAAGAGGACAGTGATGTTATCTCCCAGGCAAAGTTGAAAAGAGAATAAACAACAGATTCCTCTTCATTAAAGTACGTCATCCAGCAGATTTTTTGCACGTAAGAGTTTACCAGAGAAAATCTGGAACCACTAAACTCTACTTGCTCAATCAGGACCATGTAATCATAACATTTAGCTCTTTGGAAGACAGAAGAAGCAAGATGAGGAATAATTTAAATCAGCCAAAGTCCCTCTAAGTGACAGATGCACCATTCAGTCCAGAAGTCAGTAGGGTTGGTCAGTTTTTAAGTCTGTAACTCAGTTAAGTTTGATAAACATGAAAATACTGTGTTTTCTCCAGTTGTATGAGAAAGGAGATAAGCTGAATTTTCTCAGGCATTTCTCATTCTTTCAAAGGCTCCCTAAGATATAATGAAAATCCTGGGAAAGTAGTGACTATACTAAAAAAAAAACATGACACATTGTTAGGCTCTTTGACAAAATCATTTCTGTGATTATTTGTCCTTTTGTTTGAGGATAAACAAATAATCAAGAAATACTTTAGAGAGAACTGTTAGATACATTTAAGGCTTCCCAAGTGGCTCGGTGGTAAAGAACCCATTTGCCAGTGCAGGAGATGTAGGAGACATGGGTTCTATCCCAGGATCGGGAAGATCCCCTGGAGGAGGAAACAACAACCCACAACCCACAACAAAGAGTCGGACACAACTGAGCATGCACACATGTTAGATACATTAACCTTGGAGATTTTCAGAGAAAATCAAGGGCAGATTCTTCCAGACCAGTTAGACGGACTTCATGAAGTGCTTAGCAAATGAGAAGTTTTTGGAAAAGTGAACTTGAAAGTCTGATTGATAGATGGCTATTTGTTGCCTCTCCTTCCCTGGTAAACTTTCAACTATCTGCTCTGTTGTCTCATAAGATTTAAATATTCTTTTGATGGAAACAGATAAACATTGAAATGAATAGATGAAAGGCAGAACTCTGTTACCTGCAGCTCCAAAGGAGAGAAGGCTGTTCAGCAGGGCAATCTCAGGGGTTGCAACTGGGTAACAGTTAGCTGGAGCTATGGGGAGAAATTATTAGTGCAAGGGGGTGAGGTTATCTTGGATTCTGGGCTCCCTATGAACTGGCTAATTTGAATAGTTTCAGGTCCAGGACAGAGGGGCTGTACCTGGTTGTTGTGTATCTGGCCCTGGTGATTAGGGCTGTCTTCTTCTAGTAGCCCCAAGTGTGAAAGCCTAGAAGGGACATGGTTGGAGACTTAATCAATTGTTCAAAGAAAGAGAACTGATGGGCCTCTAACTAGCCAGGACCTCAATAGCCAGGTCAAGATAGTGTTTTAAAACCCAACTATATTCCATTCATACCCACCATTGTGCTTGGACTTCAAAGGACTTATGGTGTAGAGCAGATGAGTGAGAAGATGTGCTGCTATTGAAGAAACATCCTCCAGAAGAGGAGGATGATTTCCGAGGATCAAATTCCCAGGTGTATACAATAGTTGTGCAAGGTGCCTAATAAGGAGAAAAAAGGTATCATAATTACTTCTGGCTTGGAAATTCTGGGTGAGCTTCTGCAGTCTAAATTCCTCTATAGACTTTACTAGTTCCATGTGAATGTCTGCTTCTTACTAAAAAAAACAAAAAAACAAAAAACAAAAAAACTTTATGGAGATGTAATTTACATAAAATTTATCTGATTTAAATATACAATTTAATGATTTTTAGTAAAGTTACAGAATTTTGTAACCATTGCCACAATCCATTTTTAGAACATTTTTATTATGCAAGGAAGAACCCTGTGCCTATGTGCCATCCATCTCCTTTCCCAACCCCAGCTCTGTGTGCTAAGTGCGCTAAGTCACTTCAGTTGTGTCTGACTCTTTGTGACATTACAGACTGTAGCCTGCAGGCTCCTCTGTCCGTGGGAATTCTCCAAGCAAGAATACTGGAGTGGGTTGCCACGCCCTCCTCCAGGGGATCTTCCCAACCCAGGGATTGAACCCAAGTCTTGGTTGTCTCCTGCATTAGCAGGTGGATACTTTACCACTAGCACCACCTGAGGAAGCCCAACTCCAGCCCTATACAAAAAGCTCTAATCTGCTTTTTGCCTGTGTAGATTTGCCTTTTCTGGACATTTCATAGAAATGAAATTATACAATAAGTTGTCTTTAGATCTGGGTTTTGACTTAGCATGTTTTTGAGGTTCATCCATGATTTAACCTAGCACTTTATGTTCCCTTTAATAGAGGAACAGAATTCCATTGTATGGCCATACCACATTTTGTTTATTCATTCACCAGTTGACGAACTTTGAGGCTGTTTCCAGTGTGGGGACCTAACAAACAAGGTTGCTCGCAATGCTGCATAAAGTCTCTATGTGGACTTATGTTCATTTCTCTTGGGCAGATACCTGGGAGTAGAATTACTTCATCATATGATACGTTTCTGTACACTTTTTGAGAAACTGCCAAATGGTTTTCCAAAGTGGCTGCATTATTTTATGTTCCCATCAGCAATGTTTGAGAGTTCCAGTTTCTCCACATCTCCACCAACACTTGTAATTTATTGTTTGCTCTTTTGATTATAACCATTCTAGTGGATGTGTGCGAACATTTACTTCTTGGTCTTGGTGTTGGAGGTTGAAGGGAGCAAAAAGTGCCAACTGAACTGAGAAAGTATCTTGAGACAGAAAAGTGAGGCAGCAAGCTCCATATGAGCAAATGGGTCAGTTTGTGATAGGGTAATTTACGCACAGGGCGGGGTCCGGCAAATGATGATCTGAAAGCATTTGCAGCTGTACTCAGACCTCTAAGGAGCCATTTGGGACCATTTTATCATTAACTCAGGGAAGGGGGGTTTGTGCTTGGATGTAGGATGTGCATTCCTGAGTCAAGATTTATGAATAGTGACTAGTCTCATAGTTGCCAAGAAAACACCAACAAAGGTCTTCATCATTGTTTGGAGACTAACAGAGCATAGAGGCCACCTGGACCTAACAATTATTAGACAATATTAACTACAAAGCCCTTGATGACAGGGAAGAGATTTACTACACAGCACAGTCCTAGGTGGTAGGGTCAGTGAAAGGACAGGAAGAGTTGAATGGGCCCAACATGGCATTGGTTATACTAACAATCCTACAACTGGTTTGATAGTGTGTTTGAAATGCATCTTTACCCCAAAAGCCTCTTCTATTCTATGAGGTGAAGATACTACCTCTGTCTTGGAGCTTACTTCCCAAGCTTAAGGGGAGGCATTCAGTTCCCTTTTGTTAGGACTCAGGGATCCAGAAAATGGGTTTGTACCTGTGTTCTTTGCTTGTTAGTCCCAGAATGTATGAAGGATATTTCTGTATTGATTCCCTAACCAGAAAGTCATGAAAAGGTATGATAAATGAAAAGTGAGTGCTTATTTCAAGCTTCATCTGTGGTAAATGATTCTATGGTGATAAATACTTCAGAATTAATTGCTGTGGTCCTGTCATCCTTGGTTAATTGAAAGCACATAGCTGAAATACTTTGGAGTGAGAGATGGCAGACCTAACCCAGATTATCTGTGTTTCAAAATAGATTTGTTTATGGGGAAGGAAGTTGGTACAATGATATGAAGTTTGGATGAGGACTCAGAAGACAGATTATTATTAGTCCTCAAAGTGAAAGTGAAAGTGGAAGTCACTCAGTCGTCTCCGATTATTTGTGACCCCATGGACTATACAGTCCATGGAATTCTCCAGGCCAGAATACTGGAGTGGGTGGCCTTCCCCTTCTCCAGGGGATATTCCCAACCCAGGGATCAAACCCAGGTCTCCCACACATTGCAGGTGGATTCTTTACCAACAGAGCTATCAGGGAATCACTGATTACTGGGCCTTGAGCAGGGTTCTGGGACATAGTTACATTATCCATAGAATGGAAATGGTAAAATAATCAGAGGATTTACAACTTAAAAAAATATGAAGTTCTCTTTTATCTAGAAACCTAAGATATTAACCAGAAATAAGAGGGTTCGCTTCAATTTGGAATGGGATGAGATGCTAAGCTCCTAATTTTTTGCTTTCTTTTGTGGTTCCTTATCTCTCTCTCTCTCTTTGGGTAGCAATATTAACAGATCTCTAGGAATGTGCAGTAAGGAAATCACTGACAAGATCATCTGTGAAATTCCTGCTCAGTAACTAGGAATCGATTAGTATATAGCTTTTCAATTCTAGGAAAATTTCTTCTGATGCATTGTATAGATTTTGCTGCTGTTCAGTTGCTAAGTCATGTCCAGCTCTTTGCAACCCCATGGACTGCAGCATGCCAGGCTCCATTGGGTTCTACAGGCAAAAATACTGGCTACCATTTCCTTCTCCAAGGGATCTTCCTGGATCAGAGATCAAACCCGCATCTCCTGCATTGGTAGGGGGATTCTTTACCACTTAGCCACCAGTGGAGCCCACAGATCCTCAGTGGTATAGATTTTACCTCTGTGAATAAGCAATTGGCATTAAAGACGCTCAAAACGACTTATTTATAACATTTTACATGAAACTCATAAGCTCAAAACAATGTATTCAGACTATTTTACATAAAATTTGAAGAATATCAGTTCAGTTCAGTCAGTCAGTTGTGTTCAACTCTTTGTGACCCTGTGGACTGTGGCATGCCAGGCTTCCCTGTCCATCACCAACTCCCAGAGCCTACTCAAACTCATGTCCTTTGAGTCAGTGATGCCATCCAACCATCTCATCCTCCGTTGTCCCCTTCTCAGGGACCAGGTCAATTATCCATAATCTAATGATTAAAATGCAAAAGAAATATGAAGGTTCACTTTCATAATTTTGCCCTTCTTAGACTTCCCTGGTGGCTCAGACGGTAAAGCGTCTGCTTACCATGTGGGAGACCCAGGTTCAGTCCCTGGGTTGGGAAGATCTCCTGGAGAAGGAAATGGCAACCCACTCCAGTATTCTTGCCTGGAGAACCCCATGGAGAGAAGAACCTGGTAGGCTACAGTCCAAGGGGTCACAAACAGTCAGACATGACTGAGTTACTTCACTCACTTTGATGAACTTTTAAATTAAATTTTTAAAAATTTTACTATATAGTTATTACCGTCTTGATTTTTAATTTAAAAAATTTAGAAGAGATTAGTTGTTTGTCAGTTGCTTCATTTGCTATTATTTTCTCCCATTCTGAAGGCTGTCTTTTCACCTTGCTTATAGTTTCCTTTGATGTGCAGAAGCTTTTAAGGTTAATTAGGTCCCATTTGTTTATTTTTTATTTTATTTCCAATATTCTGGGAGGTGGGTCATAGAGGATCCTGCTGTGATGTATGTCAGAGAGTGTTTTGCCTATGTTCTCCTCTAGGAGTTTTATAGTTTCTGGTCTTACGTTTATATCTTTAATCCATTTTGAGTTTATTTTTGTGTATGGTGTTAGAAAGTGGTCCAAGCAACTCCTACAGCTCAACTCCAGAAAAATAAACGACCCAATCAAAAAATGGGCCAAAGAACTAAATAGACATTTCTCCAAAGAAGACATACAGATGGCTAACAAACACATGAAAAGATGCTCCACATCACTCATTATCAGAGAAATGCAAATCAAAACCACTATGAGGTACCATTTCACACCAGTCAGAATGGCTGCGATCCAAAAGTCTACAAGCAATAAATGCTGGAGAGGGTGTGGAGAAAAGGGAACCCTCTTACACTGTTGGTGGGAATGCAAACAAGTACAGCCACTATGGAGAACAGTGTGGAGATTCCTTAAAAAACTGGAAATAGAACTGCCTTATGATCCAGCAATCCCACTGCTGGGCATACACACTGAGGAAACCAGAAGGGAAAGAGACACGTGTACCCCAATGTTCATCTCAGCACTGTTTATAATAGCCAGGACATGGAAGCAACCTAGATGTCCATCAGCAGATGAATGGATAAGCAAGCTGTGGTACATATACACAATGGAGTATTACTCAGCCATTAAAAAGAATACATTTGAATCAGTTCTAATGAGGTGGATGAAACTGGAACCTATTATACAGAGTGAAGTAAGCCAGAAGGAAAACATAAATACAGTATACTAACGCATATATATGGAATTTAGAAAGATGGTAACAATAACCCGATGTACGAGACAGCAAAAGAGACACTGATGTATAGAACAGTCTTATGGACTCTGTGGGAGAGGGAGAGGGTGGGAAGATTTGGGAGAATGACATTGAAACATGTAAAATATCATGTAAGAAACGAGTTGCCAGTCCAGGTTCGATGCACGATATTGGATGCTTGGGGCTAGTGCACTGGGACGACCCAGAGGGATGGTATGGGGAGGGAGGAGGGAGGAGCGTTCAGGATGGGGAACACATGTATACCTGTGGCGGATTCATTTTGATATTTGGCAAAACTAATACAATTATGTAAACTTTAAAAATAAAATAAAATTAAAAAAAAATAAAATAACAAACAAAAAAAATTTAGAAGAATATGACATACTATGTGGGCATCACCTCATGTCTTTCTACATACACATGTTTTAGAAAATCTGTCCATTCATCTAAGCAATTATTGGAAACAGCAGTTCATAAGTAGAAGATGGAATGATCTACCGGAAAGACACAGGACAGGGAGTCAGGGTATCTGAGTACTCAGTCTCGCTCTATGTCCAGCCATCTATGTAATCCTGGGCAACAGCAGTCAACAGATACTTGGTGAACAAATGGATTGACTCAGCCAATATTTGTTGCATGTCCACCATGTTCCAGGCACTGCTCTATGTCCTAGGATTAGAGCAGTGAACCAAAGAAACCCTGCCCCTGTGGAGCTGTGATTCCAATTGAGAAAAGGAGACAACAAAACAAATACATTTATAGGGTGGCAGATCTGATAAGCACTGTCATGGGGAAAAATAAAGCAGAGAAATAAGAAGCTATAGATTGAATGTTTGGGTCCCGTCAAAATTCATATGATGAAACTTAATCATCAGTGTGATGGTATGTGGAAGTGAGAACTTCGGGAGGTGATTAGGTCATGAGAATGGAGCTTTCATGAGTGGGTTTAATGCCCTTCTAATAGAGGCCCCAGAGAGCTCCCTTGCCCCTTCTGTCATGTGAGGACAGAGAGAAGACAGGCATCTGTGAACCAGGAAGAGGGCTCTCACCAAATATCAAATCTGCTGGCTTTGATCTGGGACTTCCCAGTTCCAGAACTGATAGAGGAGGTTGCTACTGAGGGAAAGGAAAGGACTTTGTTTTCTCATACAGGGCTGGGTTTTAAAAATGCTTTGTGGAGTTGGAGGTGGGGAGTCTCTCTGTGAATGCTCACACATATGTGTGTGTGTGCACGTGCACACGCACCTGCATACGTGATGGGGTAAAAGCAGGGTGAGGTAAGTGGTTAGGAAAATTGCCCTTCCGTCTCCACTTGCAAGTACCATGGTTTAAAAGGCATGACTATGTGCAGATTCTGGCTGTGAATGGCAGTTAATAGCTGCATGAGGCCTCTATCACATGCACATCGGATAGAAGGGGCATGTCTCCACATCTACTGTCTATCAGCTCCCTGTGTGTACTGCATATTTATTACCAGTCCCTGAACAGGAAGAACAGGCAGCATTGTATTTCCCTTTTGGTTTCATGCTCTGTGTGGTCTTACTTCCTACCCCTACTTTTGGCACAGTTGATTTCTTAGGAACCACACGATTTGGAAAAACAAATCCTTTTGACTGATTCATGACTCTTCTTCCAAGTAATAGAGCTGAAGGTAGATGCTAGATAATTGCACATAAGTGCTTTTTAAGAGATTTTACCATTTGGGATGAACATTCAAGACAAGAAAATCAGGCTATTCCTCTTATTGTCCCTAAATGGTGGATTGTATCACACGGAACTCACCATGACATATGGAGGAGGGCATGGCAACCCACTCCTGTACTCTTGCCTGGAGAATCCCATGCACAGAGAAGCCTGGTGTGCTATGGTCCACAGGGTTGCAAACAGTTGAACACGACTGAAGCAACAGCACACATGCACATCATGACACACAGTGGTGGGTTTTTTGGATTGACACTAGCCTCATTGATTTGTTCTCAATTACTCCTGTGAGTTGAATAGCATACAATGGTTTTTTTTTTTATGTATTAGGGTATATATATTTATTGTTCTATTTGTTATACCTTGATCTATTGACACTGATTCACAACAGATTGAAAACTTAGAGCTGAATTTCAAAAATGACTTTTCAAGCAATAGGCCTGGAAACAAGGTGACTTTTTGGTTTATATTTTCTTGGTAAAGGCAAACTTAAAATGTCTTTTTGGAAAGAGTACATGTTTGTTAAGATGTCTGGCTGGGTAAGTGGGATTTACAAAGAGGCACAGGAAGGAGAAGTAATCATAAACTTCCAAGAAAACTATAATTTCAATTCAAGCTGCTGTCCAATATTTATAGAAAGCAATTAAGTAATTTTCTCATGTAATAATCTCAACAAAGTCCTGTTGTCCCCATCATGGTTTATTATGTATAAGGAAGATTTTTTGTAGAATTTGTGCATTGAATATCATCTGTTTCAGCATTCCAAATTGTATTTTGTAGATATACAATTATGTGTGTCTAAATAACAGCTTTTTAGAAGTCAAGGAGAAAATAGTGACTTGAACCAAGATTAATCAAAAGAGTTGTTATAAAAGAGATGGGAATACCAGACCACCTAACCTGCCTCCTGAGAAATCTGTGTGCAGGTAAAGAAGCAACAGTTAGCATTGGACATGGAACAACAGAGTGGTTCCACATCAGGAAAGGAGTATGTCAACGCTGTATATTGTCACCCTGTTTATTTAACTCATATGCAGAGTATATCATGAGAAATGCTGGGCTGGATGAAGCACAAGCTGGAATCAAGATTGCTGGGAGAAATATCAATAACCTCAGATATGCAGATGACACCACCCTTATGGCAGAAAGCAAAGAAGAACTAAAGAGCTTCTTGATGAAAATGAAAGAGGAGAGTGAAAAAGTTGGCTTAAAGCTCAACATTCAGAAAACTAATTTTATTGATTTGATTTTTCTCCCTTTGTTTCTTGATGAGTCTGGCTAATGGTTTGTCAATTTTATTTATCTTCTCAAAGAACCAGCTTTTGGCTTTGTTGGTTTTTGCTATGGTCTCTTTTGTTTCTTTTGCATTTATTTCTGCCCTAATTTTTAAGATTTCTTTCCTTCTACTGACCTTGGGGTTCTTCATTTCTTCCTTTTCTAGTTGGTTTAGATATAGAGTTAGGTTACTTATTTGACTTTTTTCTTGTTTCTTGAGGTATGCCTGTATTGCTATGAACCTTCCCATTAGCAGAGGAAGATAAACTTCCAAACTCATTCTATGAGGCCACCATCACCCTAATACCAAAACCTGACAAAGATGCCACAAAATAAGAAAACTACAGGCCAATATCACTGATGAACATACATGCAAAAATCCTTAACTAAATTCTAGCAAACAGAATCCAACAACATATTAAAAAGATCATACATCATGATCAAGTGGGCTTTATCCCAGGGATGCAAGGATTCTTCAATATTCTCAAATCAATCAATGTAATACACCACATTAACAAATTAAAAAATAAAAACCATATGATTATCTCAATAGATGCAGAGAAAGCCTTTGACAAAATTCAACATTCATTTATGATAAAAACCCTCCAGAAAGCAGGAATAGAAGAAACATACCTCAATGTAATAAAAGCTATATATGACAAACCCACAGCAAACAGTATCCTTAATGGTGAAAAATTGAAAGCATTTCCCCTAAAATCAGGAACAAGACTAGGGTGCCCACTCTCACCACTACTTTTCAACATAGTTTTGGAAGTTTTGGCCATAGCATTCAGAGCAGAAAAAGAAATAAAAGGAATCCAAATTGGAAAAGAAGAAGTAAAACTCTCACTGTTTGCAGATGACATGATCCTCTACATAGAAAACCCTAAAGACTCCACCAGAAAATTACTAGAGCTAATCAATGAATATAGCAAAGTTGTAGGATATAAAATCAACACACAGAAATCACTTGCATTTCCATACAATAATAATGAGAAAATAGAAAGAGAAATTAAGGAAACAATTCCATTCACCATTGCAATGAAAATAATAAAATACTTAGGAATATATCTACCTAAAGAAACAAAAGACCTATATATAGAAAACTATAGAACACTGGTGAAAGAAATCAAACAGGACACAAATAGATGGAGAAATATACCATGTTCACGGATCAGAAGATCAATATAGTGAAAATGAGTATACTACCCAAAGCAATCTATAGATTCAATGCAATCCCTATCAAGCTACCAACGATATTTTTCACAGAGCTAGAACAAATAATTTCACAATTTATATGGAAATACAAAAAACTTCAAATAGCCAAAACAATCTTGAGAAAGAAGAATGGAACTGGAGGAATCAACCTGACTTCAGGCTCTACTACAAAGCCACAGTCATCAAGACAGTATGGTACTGGAACAAGACAGAAATATAGATCAATGGAACAAAATAGAAAGCCCAGAGATAAATCCATGCACCTATGTACACCTTATCTTTGACAAAGGAGGCAAGAATATAAAATGGAGCAAAGACAATCTCTTTAACAAGTGGTGCTGGGAAAACTGGTCAACCACTTGTAAAAGAATGAAACTAGAACACTTTCTAACACCATACACAAAAATAAAGTCAAAATGAATTAAAGATCTAAATGTAAGACCAGAAACTATAAAACTCCTAGAGGAGAACATAGGCAAAACACTCTCTGACATACATCACAGCAGGATCCTCTATGACCCACCACCCAGAATACTGGAAATAAAAGCAAAAATAAACAAATGGGACCTAATTAAAATTAAAAGCTTCTGCACAACAAAGGAAACTATAAGCAAGGTGAAAAGACAGCCTTCAGAATGGGAGAAAATAATAGCAAACAAAGCAACTGACAATTAATCTCAAAAATATACAGGCAACTCCTGCAGCTCAATTCCAGAAAAATAAATGACCCAATCAAAAAATGGGCCAAAGAACTAAACAGACATTTCTCCAAAGAAGACATACAGATGGCTAACAAACACATGAAAAGATGCTCAACATCACTCATTATTAGAGAAATGCAAATCAAAACCACAATGAGGTACCATTTCACACCAGTCAGAATGGCTGCGATCCAAAAGTCTACAAGCAATAAATGCTGGAGAGGGTGTGGGGAAAAGGGAACCCTCTTACACTGTTGGTGGGAATTCAGACTAGTACAGCCACTATGGAGAACAGTGTGGAGATTCCTTTAAAAACTGGAAATAGAACTGCCTTATGATCCAGCAATCCCACTGCTGGGCATACACACCAAGGAAACCAGAATTGAAAGACACGTGTACCCCAATGTTCATCTCAGCACTGTTTATAATAGCCAGGACATGGAAGCAACCTAGATGTCCATCGGCAGATGAATGGATAAGCAAGCTGTGGTACATATACACAATGGAGTATTACTCAGCCATTAAAAAGAATACATTTGAATCAGGTCTAATGAGGTGAATGAAACTGGAGCCTATTATACAGAGTGAAGTAAGCCAGAAAGAAAAACACCAATACAGTATAATATTGATGGTAACGATCATCCTGTATGTGGGACAGCAAAAGAGAACTGATGTATAGAACAGTCTTTTGGACTCTGTGGGAGAGGGCGAGGGTGGGATGATTTGAGAGAATGGCATTGAAACATGTATATTATCGTATGTGAAACGAATCATTAGTCCAGGTTCAATGCATGATACAGGGTGCTCAGGGCTGGTGCATTGGGATGACCCAGAGGGATGGTATGGGGAGGGAGGTGGGAAGGGGGTTCAGGATGGGGAACACATGTATACCTGTGGCAGATTCATGTCAATGTATGGCAAAACCAATACAATATTGTAAAGTAATTAGCCTCCAATTAAAATAAATAAATTTATATTAAAAAAAAAGAAAACTGAGATCATGGCATCTGATCCCATTACTTCGTGGCAAATAGATGGGGAAACAATGGAAACAGTGAGAAATTTCATTTTCTTGGACTCGAAAATCACTGCAGATGGTTACTGCACCCATGAAATTAAAAGACCACTTGCTCCTTGGAAGAAAAGCTATGACCAACCTAGACAGCATATTAAAAAGCAGAGACATGACTTTACCAACAAAGATCTGTCTAGTCAAAGCTATGGTTTTTCCAGTAGTCATGTGTGGACGTTAGAGTTGGACTATAAAGGAAGCTGCGTGCTGAAGAACTGATGCTTTCGAACAGTGGTGTTGGAGAAGACTCTTGAGAGTCCCTTGGACTGCAAGGAGATCCGACCAGTCCATCCTAAGGGAAATCAGTCCTGAATATTCATTGGAAGGATTGATGCTGAAGTGGAAACTCCAATACTTTGTTGCAGGAAGAGGGACCCCTTCTGGGGCCCGAAACTGGGCTCTTGTCTAACATTCAGAAATGAATTGTTCGAGGAGACATATGTGCTGACAAAGCAAGAGATTTTATTGGGAAAGGGCACCCGGGTGGAGAGCAGTAGGGTAAGGGAACCCAGGAGAATTGCTCTGCCACGTAGCTCGCAGTCTCGGGTTTTATGGTGATGGGATTTGTTTCTGGGTTGTTTTTGGCCAATCATTCTAATTCAGAGTCTTTCCTGGTGGCACACGCATCGCTCAGCCAAGATGGATGCTAGCGAGAGGGATTCTGGGAAGTGGATCCACACGCGATGTCTCCTTTTGACCTTTCCCGAACTCTTTCGGTTGGTGGTGGCTTATTAGTTTCGTATTCCTTACCAGGATGTCCTGTCATAAAACAGCTCATGCAAATGGTTACTAAAGGGCCTGACCAGGGTGGGTGGTTTCAGTCAGTGTGCTTCCCCTAACACTTTGGCCACCTGTTGGAAAAAAACAACTCTGATGCTGGAAAAGATTGAAGGCGGGAGGAGAAGGGGACGACAGAGGATGAGGTGGTTGGATGGACTCAATGGACTCAATGGACATGAGTTTGAGGAAGCTCTGGTAGTTGGTGTTGGACAGGGAAGTCTGGTGTGCTGCAGTCCATGGGATCACAAAGAGTCAGACATGACTGAGCAACTGAACTGAAGTGACAATTACATCACTATTTTTTTAAAAGTTTTTTTTTTCTCTCTCTCTCTTCTCCAGTTTATACCCAGTCTCTCCTTCTTGAAATCCAATCTCATCTCCTCCTGCTTTCTCAGGACTCTCTTCTTTACACCATTTCCCAAATCCTCTTCTGTATCTTCAAACCTCTCCCTCTCCAGCAATTTAACCCCATTATTATATAAACTCTGTCAAGATTCTTGTGTATTATTTTAAAAAGACAAATGTTGTAGAAGTTCTTCAAGTGTAAGTGACGCCAAGTCAAATATTTATATGTTCTTCCTTTACTTTCGGCGTGTCAGGTGAGTGCATGTGTGCGTACACACACACACACACACACACACACACACACCCTTCAAAAGCATTAGAGGCTGCCTTTCTCTTGTGGCTCCCCCTCTCAGTGAACAGCATCACCCAAGTCAGACACCTGGGATGTGTCATTGATTCTTTACCTATCTGACTCCCACTTTTCATTGATCACTAGGTGGGATCCTGTTGATTTATTTTCTAAATATCTGTTTAGTCCAGCTACATCTTTCCAGAACTATTACCCTAGTCTAGGGTGCAATATCTGTTACCTCATAACCTAGGGCCTTTTAATCTGTTTCTAGAATTCCAGTTTTGCCCTCATTTACTGTCTGTAGAAGGTCCATGATCATCTTTCTAAGTGCACATCCTGGATTGAAAGTGCTTAGTGTCTCCCCATCACTGATTTGAAACTCTTACCTTTGAAGGGCCTTCTGAACTGGATTTTGTTTACTTGTCTGTCACTATTCTCTTGCTCTGATGCCACATACACACAGAGTTCAGATATACACACATGCATATGCACACACAGACCCACACCCATGTACATACATATACATACAAACACACACACACACACACACAGACATTGTCAGAGATCATGTCCTCTCTCATCTCTAGGCTGTACGTGTGCTGTCCTCTCTCAGGAGAAATCTCCTTGTTTTGGACTTTGGTCTGGCTAACTCCCACTCACTCTTAGCCTTCAGGCTAAAAGTCACCTGCCCTAGGAAGCCTTCCCTAAATGCCACAGAATCCAGGCTCCTCTGCGCTTTGTTTTTCCTGTAAGAGTTCTTATTGAGTTCCACGTGTGTTGTTGACTTTTGAGAAGAATAAATGAACGGTGTTGCTTATCTCAGATTTATAACTTGGCTTTCTCCACAGTCTGTTTAATATGTACTGAACAGTGAGGCCAAAGTTGACTACAGTGTCAATTTAAGTACTTGAAATAATAAAAACTTTCCTAGTCTTAAAGCACACTAGGATAATGCTAATTGATAATACTAATTGCTAATTAGGATAATTGATTAAGCTATGTTTCAACCTCTTGGAAAAAAACAATTTTTCTAGCACCACCTACAATGTAATAAAGTGGACTTCATGTTCAGCCATTGTTTTCTTTTTCCCCTATTTCCTTTGATTTGCTAAAAAGTTTAAACTTTCAAGAATTAATTTAGTAAGTCATTCAAATTTGCCTGTTTATTATGTTAAATGTATTACAGTTTTAAAATCCCCTTTGGAATTTATTTGCTTAATCTTTAGTAAACATTACAAAATGCTTCTATATTGCCTATTTAGTAAAATACCCTTGTTATACTTCTGCCAACCCCAAAGCATTCAGACACTCTGCAAATAATAAACACTCTGATTAATATGTGGTATTAAAAAATCTAGCCAGAGTGCTTACAGAGCTTACAAACCAGGAAATGTATTCATATGCCTCTACCACTATTCCACTTTTAAAGATTAATTTTTACATTTAATAAACTAACATGTGCCCTAGTTTATTGTAAGAAGGTTTATAATGAATACTAGCTTCTTCCTGCCCCTCCCCCATCCTTTGTTCCTGTGAATTCTGCATCATTAAGTAATATCTTTCTTTTTTCCTAGCCTTTCAAGCCTTTTTCTTTCATGTTTCTGAAAACATAATTTACTGCCATTTCTCAATTTTTCAATTAGGTGTTATCTACATTTTTCCTTTTTTTTTTTTTCCACTTCTTAAATTGTGAACTACAACATAACTACAGAAGTGGTCATAAGACATTTATACTTAAATAATATACAACTTAGTAGTATATAAAGTACATCATATTTTATGTAATATGTATATATAATAGTATCAACATAACGCATGTATAATGTATGCCAACTTACATTCAGTTCAGTTCAGTTGCTCAGTCGTGTCTGACTCTTTACGACCCCATGAATCGCAGCACGCCAGGCCTCCCTGTCCATCACCAACTCCCGGAGTTCACTCAGACTCATGTCCATCGAGTCAGTGATGCCATCCAGCCATCTCATCTTCTGTCGTCCCCTTCTCCTCCTGCCCCCAATCCCTCCCAGCATCAGAGTCTTTTCCAATGAGTCAACTCTTCACATGAGGTGGCCAAAGTACTGGAGCCTCAGCCTTAGCATCGTTCCTTCCAAAGAAATCCCAGGGCTGATCTCCTTCAGAATGGACTTTTTGGATCTCCTTGCAGTCCAAGGGACTCTCAAGAGTCTTCTCCAACACCACAGTTCAAAGCATCAATTCTTCGGTGCTCAGCTTTCTTCACAGTCCAACACTCACATCCATACATGACCACTGGAAACACCATAGCCTTGACTAGACGGACCTTTGCTGACAAAGTAATGTCTCTGCTTTTCAATATGCTATCAGGTTGGTCATAACTTTTCTTCCAAGGAGTAAGCGTCCTTTTAATTTCATGGCTGCAGTCACCATCTGCAGTGATTTTGGAGCCCCCCCAAATAAAGTCTGACACTGTTTCCACTGTTTCCCCATCTATTTCCCATGAAGTGATGGGACCAGATGCCATGATCTTCGTTTTCTGAATGTTGAGCTTTAAGCAACTTTTTACTCTCCTCTTTCACTTCATCAAGAGGCTTTTAGTTCCTCTTCACTTTCTGCCATAAGGGTGGTGTCATCTGCATATCTGAGGTGATTGATATTTCTCCCAGCAATCTTGATTCCAGCTTGTGCTCTTCCAGCCCAGCGTTTCTCATGATGTACTCTGCATATAAGTTAAATAAGCAGGGTGACAATATACAGCCTTGACGTAATCCTTTTCCTATTTGGAACCAGTCTGTTGTTCCATGTCCAGTTCTAACTGTTGCTTCCTGACCTGCATATAGGTTTCTCAAGAGGCAGGTCAGGTGGTCTGGTATTCCCATGTCTTTCAGAATTTTCCATAGTTTATTGTGATCCACACAGTCAAGGCTTTGGCATAGTAAATAAAGTAGAAATAGATGTTTTTCTGGAATTCTCTTGTTTTTTCGATGATCCAGCGGATGTTGGCAATTTGATCTCTGCTTCCTCTGCCTTTTCTAAAACCAGCTTGAACATCTGGAAGTTCACGGTTCACGTATTGGTGAAGCCTTCTTGGAGAATTTTGAGCATTACTTTACTAGCGTGTGACATATATAATACATGTATGTATAATAGATGTGTGTGCCTGCTAAGCTGCTTCAGTTGTGTCTGACTCTTCCCAAGCCTATGGACTGTAGCTGCCAGGCTCCTCTGTCCATAGGATTCTCCAGGCAAGAATCCTGGAGTGGGTTGCCATGCCCTCCTCCAGGGAATCTTCCCTAGCCAGGGATGGAACCCAAATCTCTTACGTCTCTGCATTTGCAGGCTGGTTCTTCATCACTAGTGCTACCTAGGCAGCCCCATATATAATATAGTTATATTTAAAGTACATGTTGGGCTTCCCTGGTGGCTCAGATGGTAAAGAATCTGGCTGCAATGCAGGAGACTCGGGTTTAGATCCCTGGGTCAGGAAGATTCCCTGGGAAGGAAATGAAACCCACTCCAGTCTTCTTGCCTGACAAATCCCATGGACAGAGGAGCTTGGCGGGCTACAGTCTATAGGGTCATGGAGTCAGACATGATTGAAGTGACTTAGTACAGACATGAAGTATATATTTATATATAATTATAGTTGTTACTGTTTTTGTTTAGTCGTTAAGTCTTGTCTGACCCTTTGCAACCCCATGGACTGCAGCCTGCCAGGCTCCTCTGTCCATTGGATTTCCCAGGCGCGAATACTGGAGTGAGTTGACATTTCCTTCTCCAGGGGATCTTCCCAACCTAGGGATCAAACGCACTTCTCCTGAATTGGCAGACAGGTTCTTTACTGCCAGCTACCAAGGAAGCCCCTATATAAATAGTTAGCCCCTATATAAATAGTTATTACCATAGATAGCCATATTATATACATCATATATTTTGTATTAATATGCATGTTAGCATACAGAATACTATAAATTAATAACATAAACAAATAATAAGCATCTTCCCAAAGCCAGTAGAGCCTCATGTGAATAACCATCATCCTTCCTGTGTAATTATTTTCTTGCTTACCTTTATTTATTTATTGTCATCTATGGTTGCAATACTGTGAAATATAGCTTGGTTTGCAAGGTTTTGAACTTCATGTTAATGAAATCAGACTGATGGAACTCAGTGGTTCTCAACAGGAGGCAGTTTGGCCCCCACGAGGCACTGGACAATGCCTGAGACATTTTGTGGTAACAACTGAGTGGTGGATGCTACAGGCTTATTATTAAAGCTGAGGCTAGGAATGCTGCTAAACATCTTAAAAATGCACAAGAAAGACGCTTTAAAAAAGAATTATTGGGTCAAAAATGTAAATAGTGCTGAGGTTGAGAAAACCATAGTAGAGTATATTGCTGTATGGCTATGGACCACAAATCTAGCCATAGAAAGTATCATGGATAGAGTTAGAGTTTTTCTATTTTTGACTGAAACCAACAATACTTCACTGAACATTCTGGTATCTGTATCCTGATTACATAAGCAGTATCTCTACAAGTAGTAATTTTGGTCATAGGATAAGCGTATCTTCAACTTTTTTAGGTAGTTAGCAATTGTTTTCTCTGACGTGCTGTAGGCCATGGGGTTGCAAAGAGTTAGACATGATTTAGCGGCTGAACAACAACAACAGCTATTGTTTTCCCAAGTTGGTGTTAGGTTTTTATTATACAAAATTAAGATTTACATCTGTTGCACCACAACCATTACACACATGTTTTCTTCCCCCTTTTTTTTCTTCCAATTTATTTATATAACAATTTCATTTGTGTCACAAGATTATTTAAAACAATCTTCAGTGTTCACATTGACAACAACATATCCAAGTCATGTAGGTATGATAATTTATTTTTTTCTACCAGAAAAAATTTTGGAGATGAATGATTACCTAATTACTTTTTGTTTGCTTACATTCTATGCAACTGCTATCCATTTATCCTCAGGAGCTTTAATAGACTTGCAAACTCCTATAAATACGGTCAAATATGACAATCTCTTCTAATTTTTTTGGTGAGCTCCTCCCTGCTCTTCAGCTCTAAACTAGACTGATTGCACTGTAGACAGGTTAAACAGTATTCCTCCCCCTCAGTTATCTTGGGAATAGTTTCTGAGCCTTTCCTGTGTGGGATTCACCTGTTTCCTGGATCCCTTAATTTCCTTCCTCAGTTTAGCTTAGGCACACTTTGGTAGAAGAGCATTACATTCTACTTTCCCTCAAGTTCATTTCTGAAATCCTTTCATTGTATTTTATTTTATTTCTCCTACCAATGTTCATTTTCCAGGAGCATGTTTTCCATCTTTGAACATTCCTTTTGTGTATACAACGTCCAGTATTTGCTGCTCATTATTTATTGCTCTGGGAAAATCAGTTATGATTTTGCTGCATTTTTTTACGTTTGTTTCCCCAGTCCCTTTGCTTTTTTTTTTTTTTTTCCCCTGGTTGTTTTGGGTTCTTTCACTTCAGACGTTTTTCTAAAATGCCTACTGATCTTTGCCTGATTATTCATTTTCAAAATGTGGCACTAAGGTAATTCTAGGTATGTGGTGGGGAAGAAAACCCACTGCAATGAGAATTTTCCCCACCCTCAATAGAGATATCTGTAGACATTATTTTTCTTGAGCTGAGCTGGTTATTTCCTCAGAACAGAATCTTCAGTCTCCTGCTGGGACATACAAGACTGCCAGTCATTCTTCTGGTGTGTCTGGTAGGGGATGAGGGCTGAAGCTCCCACTGTCTATAGGGCAGTCTTTGCTTCATCCTTTTGATTCCAGTAAGGGGTCTCTTTCCCTCCACCTTCTCCTGTCCTCCATGTGACCAAAGAGCTGACCTCCACGGACCATGATCTCCATAGATAACCTGGCGCAACCTCTCCAGAAGTTAAGCCACATGTCTTCAGCGGACTCGGGGCACTCACTGGTTTGTACAGGCTACAGATGGATGCTCCAGTCTGATCTCTTAGACTTTTAATCAGTCATTTGTTTCTTGCTTCACTTCAGTCTCTTGTCTTCAAAGGGAAAGAAGACACCTGCCCTCCAACACCCTAGTCTCTTCTGGGCTGTGAAACATGTCGACCTGCCTCTGTGGCAGTCACTGCGTAGAGAAAGCCCAAATTTGAGCTGTTTCTCATCTTTCTGGTTTTCATCTTACTTCTGTTAATATTTCTAATCAGATGCTATCTTCTCTTTCATCTCTGTCTTTGTGGGTTTATACCTTAAAATTCTTATTCTGTCATTTTAGTGGAGTTTTGGAAGGAGTATGAGGAAAAAAGCATGTATTTTTATACATTAATGTTAACCAAGAGCCTAATCCTCCTCTATTGCTAAGTGGCATGATATATGACATATGTATAAAATACATATTAATGAGTGAATAGGAGATGAGAAAATGGAGATATATTATCGTCGTCATCATCATCATCATCACCTCTC